>NC_133617.1:186250316-186550316 GCF_048593235.1 Sminthopsis crassicaudata | reverse complement strand
ACTAGAATTCAGATCTTGGAAAGCAGAGATTGCTTTAGTTTGTGTCTTTATATTAACAGCACTTAGCACAGTGCCAGGTAGAAAATAAATGACTAATTGAAGATGGTGATTGCTTGGTTAGTCATTATATCCTTGGATATCAGAAAGAAGAGGACCTAGGCTATAAAAATGTAAAATTATGTAAGACAAAGCCCAATGTATTTGTAAAAGTCTTGGGAGTATAAGAAAGACAAAAATGATAAGAGAGATTGTCTATCCCAAGCTTAGATAAGTAAGGGAGAGCCTGGGAGTGAAAGCAAATTGGTGGAGAGGAGCCAGGAATTTGGCTGAGTTCACTCTAGTTTCCCTAAGAATCAACATTAAATCAAGTGTCTAAGCAAATTGTGGTGCAACAAAACCTACAAAATGAAAAAGTGAACCAATTTTTCCAGGTTTATATAACTTAAAAGAAATCCATGAAATATCTGTCTCCTTGGGTAAAAGGAGAAGGAAACCCAACTCAGTCATGATGTGGGCAAACTAGTAGGAGGCTTTTAACCACAGTCCAAATTAGCAAGAGAAACTCCTATGTCCTGGGTAAACAGATGGCACAGAAGGTCAGTGGTGAAACATCAAGCCATAGATGAAATGCAAATTTCCAGCCCCTAAAACCAGGCAGTGATAAGTGCCAGTCACTGGACTGGGATCCCTTAGAACAGTGAGAAAGATGCCAGCACCTAAGACAGCACACTCAAAAACAGTAACCATGCCTATGACCCCTAGAACAAGAAGGTTTAAACAGTGTCCTCTAAGTCCTAGGAATAGAGCTAAGCTATAAAATAGGTAAAACAATGAACAAGAAACAAACAAAAACCTTGAATACAGAAAGCTACTATAATGACAGGAAAGTTCAAGATAGCAACTCAGAACAGGATAAAAATATCTAGACGTGAAATCTCAAAGGGCTGAATGAATTGGTCTTAAGTTAAAAAAGCCTTTTTACAAGAGCTCTAGAAGGATTTAAAAAGTCAAATAAGAAGTAAAAGAAAAATTGGGGGAGGGGCATGAAAAGAGATATGCAAGAAACAATCAGCAGCTTGGAAAAGCAAGGGCAAACAACCACAGAAAACAATTCCTTAAAAAGACAATTGGCAAAATTAAAGAGAGAGAGAGAGAGAGAAAGAGAGAGAGAGAGAGAGAGAGAGAGAGAGAGAGAGAGAGAGAGAGAGAGAAATTCCAATAAAGAAAACAACTCCTTATAAAGTAGAATCAGTCTACCGCTGCACACCTCTCAGATTGGCTAAGATGACAGGAAAAGGTAATGATGAATGTTGGAGGGGATGTGGGAAAATTGGGACACTAATAAATCATTAGTAGAATTGTGAATGAATCCAACCATTTCTACCATGTTTAAAATATATTGGAGTACTTGCTATCTAGGAGTGGGGGTGGAGGAAGGAGGGAAACCACAAGATTTTGCAAACATTAAAGTCAAAAAATTATCCATACATATGCTTTGAAAAATATAAAGCTTTAATAAAAAATAAAATCAGTCAAATGAAAAATAATAATTCCATAAAAACTAGAATTGGGAAAGATGGTGGAGAGAAGGCAAGAAGTTGTCTGAGCTCTCCCTAGTTTCCCTAGGAAACATCTTTAAATCTAATCTCTAAAAGAATTACAGAGTGACAGAAAGCACTTAAAAATGTATGACTTAAAATAGCATAGGAAGATTTCAGTAAAACTTTGTCTTACTTGGGTAAAAGGGGAGCATGGCTCAGCATAAGTGCAATTAAGGGAATCTATCTGGAGGCTCTTAGCCACAACACAGAATAGCAGTGGTAGGCCCTCTGTCCTTGAACAAATGTCTAGTTGCTCAGTTTGCCCATACCATGGTTGGATCCATTCACAATTCTACCAACGATGTCATCTTAACCAATCTGAGAAGTAATAGTAGTAATAGTAGTGAAGCTAATTTTATGGAAAACAAAAAACAAAATAAATAAACATTTGGTTAATTTCATTTAAAAAAAAGAAAAGAAAAAAAATCCCCAACATTAAAAATTAAAAGGAGAAATTTACCCATTAATAACAAAGAAAAGCAATAATGTGGAGCTATTTTCTCCAGCTGTATAACAGCAAGTATGACAATCTAATGGAAATGGATGATTATTTACAAAACTATGCTCAAAATTGGAACTATGCTCAAAAAGTTATCAAGGGCTGCCACAAACATTTTGGCACATACAGGTCCCTGTCCTTGCTTTAGTATTTCCTTGGGATATAAGCCCAGTAATAGCACTGCTGGATCAAAGGGTACAGACATTTTGATAACTTTTTGGACATAATTCCAGATTGCTCTCCAGAATGGTTAGATTCTTTCATAACTCCACTGAAAATGCATCAGTGTCCCAGTTTTCCCAATCCTCTCCAACATTCATCATTATTTGTTCCTGTCATCTTAGCCAATATGACAGGTGTGTAGAGGTATCTCAGAGTTGTCTTAATTTGCATTTCTCTGATCAATAGTGATTTGGAATACTTTCATATGAGTGGAAATAGTTTCAATTTCATCATCTGAAAATTGTCTGTTCATATCTTTGACCATTTATCAATTGGAGAATGGCTTGATTTCTTATAAATTAGAGTCAGTTCTCTGTATATTTTTGAGATGAGGCCTTTATCAGAACTTTTAACTGTAAAAAAGTTTTCCCAATTTGTTACTTCCCTTCTAATCTTTTTTGCATTACTTTTGTTTGTACAAAAGCTTTTTAATTTGATGTAATCAAAATTTTCTATTTTGTCATCAATAATGATCTTTAGTTCTCCTTTTGTCACAAATTCTTTCCTCCTCCACAAGTCTGAGAGGTAAACTATCCTATGTCCCTCTAATTTATTTATGATCTCATTCTTTATGCCTAAATCATGGACCCATTTTGATCTTATCTTAGTATGTAACATTACAACACTAAATAGAAGAAATTTGTAACCAAGAGGCAACATGATAAAGAGGAAAAGAGCTCTGAATTTTAAGTGAGAGGAGTTAGGTTCAAATCCTGTATTTGCTATTTACTACCTCTGTGACTCTAATGGAACATAGTATATTGGTAAAGGTCAGGAATTGAAATCAGGAAGGCCTTGATTCAAATCCAGTTTTCTAGTTTCATGAGTAAATCACTTAGCCTTTCTTTATTTCTATTTCCTCCTCTAAAATATAGAAGATTGAGGCTCCTATTTCTTCCAGATCTATCACCCTATAATTCTATGTGTCATTGACCTACAAATAGTTTATAAAAATGAAAAATTACTTTGTAATAAGGGCACCAGAATTGGATTATCAAAAATGCTGCGGCCCATTCAAAGTTGTCCATTAAGGAGGAGACTCTATATTGATTCTGATTTTATTCTATGGCTACATGCATTTCCAGTCTCTGTGATGGCTATTGCATATCCTTAGTGTTATGAAATATGCATTTCTAAAGGATATATAGATTTTTAGACACTATCAAAAGATATTGGGAACCAAGTTTTGAACTTCTGATGAAGCAAAATATAGAATACTAAAACTGCTGTCAGCACAAGCTGACTTTGAACCACATTCCTCAAATAATTATTACTGCTGCATAAACGTGGGCATGGAAAACAATAAGAGCAAGAATGTATATGGTAACTACTATGTGTCATGCATGACAGTAAGTGCTTTACAAAGACTTATATTATTTGATCCTCAGAATATTTCTGGTAGATATTTAATTTTTCAATTCAAGAAGCTAATGTTCAGTGATTAACACATAAATACAAAATAAATATTTGTATTTAACAAATGTTTATAGATTTACTGATTGAGGCAAACTTAAGTGATTTGTCCAAGTACTCAGAGTTTATAAGTATCTAAGACAAGATTTGAAGGAAAATCTTCCTTTCCTCTAAATCTAGTATTCTATCTATTGTGCCATCTAACTGTCTCCATCATACAATTTCTCTGAAATTTCAGTTTTTTTCACATTACATTAGATTTAATTATACTGGAAATACCTACAAAGGATTGTGATGTGATTCAAATGAGAGCCAACACAAGTATAGCACTTGGCAAATTTTCATGTAATGTATTATTTTCTGATGAATATGGCAGATAATAAAACACACCCATATGCCACCCCACATCAACTTTGACTTTAAATTAATAAGGCCCATTTTTAGAACAATTTGTGAACTCTCATAGAACATTTATGTTCCCAAGAAGCTACTTTTTAAAAACCATTTTAGAATATCCCCAGGTTGAGAAAGCACCACTGGATAACTGCTGAGATACTATAATATTTTTTAAATCTGTTTTATTAATTATTCTAAACCATATAACACGATTCTGAATCAAACTTTATCTTTTTTTGGAATAAGGAATTTTATTCTATTTGGGAAAGGAGAGAAGGAAAGGAATATGTTAATTGCCCCCCAAATCATAAGGACAACTATTGATTGTTTACTGTAATTTATGTTTTTGAACATGGAACCATTCCAAAAGGAAATAACATAACATAACAATAACAAAAAATCTGAGTAGTTTTATTTAAAGAAAGTTTCTCCCAAATACAATTAAATTAAGCAACAAATGAAAAAATTGAAAATAAAGCTACCAAGGCTTTTTCTTTAATTGTCTATAAAGTAACTAAGAACAAAATAGATTATGATAAATCTATAGTTGACTGAAGTTAGCTAATCGGAGACCAAAATTTTGAATGATGTTTTGTGCATTGCTTCACTTGCAAAGACCATTAACTATAATCATATTTTATTAAAAATGTTGGGTCTAAACCTCTTGGATCAAGAAGTTCTTCCAGGTATTTGAAAAGGGGGCAGAATAATTTATGTGCAAACACAGCTATGAGAAGCACTATTATGTGTTATCTCTTTTTTTTTTTTTCCCTCAAAACTATCTTGTGTGATAACTAGGGCAAGTATTGGAAAGCCATTGAAGGTCAAAATCAGGCCAAGTTTAATATACAGTCTAGATTTTGATAGAGGAGATTTCAAATGGTTTAGAGAAATGATAGAATTCTACAAACTGTTTCTCAGATAAGGATAGAAAATGAATTTCTTGTGTAAAATATATATGAATCTGTTTAGAGAAGAGCATAAGTGATAGATTTCCTATTTCTCTGATGAGCTAAAGATGACTCTTTGGGCATTATTACTTATTCTAACAATATTCTAGGACTTCTGGCCAAGATGGTAGAGAGGACACACACATCTATCTAAGTTCTTTCTTGCCCTCAGAATACTTTTCTTCATGACAAGGCCTTGAAATTAGTGTTTGATTGAAAAAAAAAATAATTACCAACAGAAGATATCCTGGAAATTCACTAGAAAAGACATGATTTGGCTCGCAGGCTGGGACAGTTAGATCAGGCTCAGACTGAAGACAGGAAGGCAGTTAGAGCATAGCAGGCAGCAAGAGCATGGAAGGCAGCTCACACTGAGCAGACCAGAGGGGGTGTGGGGTGAGATCTCAGCCATTTTGGTGGGGAGAACTTTATCATAGTGTGGCTACTTAGCCCTGGCAGCAAGCCAGCAGACAGCAGAGAAACTATAAACAGAGGGGGTTGTAAAGGTCTAGAACTGAGCAAATGCACTTGGATAATGGAGCACATGAGACTAATCGCCAATTGGACAATTCTCTATTAACATGCTTGAAGAATGACCCTCCCCAACTATTCTGTGCTGGATGCATTGGTGGGTGTAGACAAAGAAGGGGAAGTGACTTGTGTGGGTGGAGTAGGAGAAGGAAATTGAGGCATTCTCTTGGCAGTGGAGAGAGAAGAAGGAGGTGTGGAGATTGTTAGAGCTAATCCCCTGATTGCAACCTCAAAAGACCAAGACTAAAGACATGTTAATAGAGAATACTATTGCTGCTTGCTATGCTCTAACTGCCTTCCTGTCTTCAATCTGAGCCTGATCTAACTGTCCCAGCCTGCGAGCCAAATCATGCCTTTTCTAGGGAATTTCCATGATATCTTCTGTTGGTAATTATTTTTTTTTTTTAGTCAAGCATTAATTTCAAGGCCTTGTCATGAAGAAAAGTATTCTGAGGGCAAGAAATAACTTAGATAGATGTGTGTGTCCTCTCTACCATCTTGGCCAGAAGTCCTAGAATATTGTTAGAATAAGTAATAATGCCCAAAGAGTCATCTTTAGCTCATTAGAGAAACAGGAAATCTATCAGATATGCTCTTCTCTGAACAGATTCATATATCTTTACACAAGAAATTCACTTTCTATCCTTATCTGAGAAACAGTTTGTAACATTCTATCATTTCTCTAAACCATTTGAAATCTCCTCTATCAAAATCTAGACTGTATATTAAACTTGGCCTGATTTTGACCTTCAATGGCTTTCCAATACTTGCCCTACTTAACATACAATGTCTATTTTATCCTGTGTTTCTATAACATCTGGGTAGTTCTCTTTGATATTTTCCTGTAGGCTCTTTTTTTTTTTCATACTAATTTTCAGGAATTCCAATAATTCTCAAATTATCTCTTCTAGAATTATTTTCCAGGTCTTTTGTTTTCCCAAGTAGGTATTTCACATTTTTCCATTGTTTCATTTTTTTTTTTTTTTTGGTTTTGCTTGACTGATTCTTGGTGTCTCCTCAAGTCATTAATTTCCATTAATCCAATTCTGAATTTTAATGAACTATTTTCTTCATTTACTTTTTTATTTCTTTTTGTAATTGTCCAATTGAGTTTGTTCTATAGAATTTTTTTCCATTTTGCCAATTTTATTTTTAGAGGGCTATTTTCTTTTTTCTAATTCACTAATTCTATTTTCCTAGGAATTGTTTACCTTTTCCAATTCATTAATTCTATTTTTCAAGGATTTGATTTCTTTATCCCCTCTATCTTTTAATGAGTGGGATGGCTTATCCAGACTCTCTTGCCAAACTTCCCTTTCCTTTTCCCATTTTTCTTCTAGCTCTCTTCTGAGAGCCTTTTTAATTTCTTCTATAAGAGTCTTGTGTCTTGGGTACCAGATCATATCCCTCTTTGGGGAGATATCTAGAGACACTCTGATTTTAGTCTCCTCAGGGTTTGAAGTCTGCTCCCTATCCATATAGATGCATTCTATTGTTAGAGTGTATTTTACCTTTTTGTTCAATTTGTCAAAAAAGAATCAAGAAAACAAACCACCACCAACAACAAAAAAGGCAAATGTCATCTGCCTTTTTGGTCCAGATGGTATTACCAAGCTTCCTCTACAAAGGGTAGGAGGTAGTAGTGAGGCAGCAGCAGGACAGCAATAGCTGGGCTGTGTCTGCACTCTGAGATTGAGAGTGTGCTGAGTCACTCTGGGTACTGGGTGAGTGTGGCCATGTCCTGAGAGACCCTAGCTTTTTGGGTTTATAGTCTTTACCCCTTGCTGGAACTTTGTCTTCCCAGAAATCAGCCAGAGTGAGGATAATAAAACTACCCAGATGTTATAGAAACAGAGGGTAAAATAGACATTGAAAGAATTCATTGATCACCTACTGAAAGAGACCACAAATCAAAATTCTGAGAAATATTGTAACTAAATTACAGTACTACCAGACCAAGGAAAAATACTACAAACAGCTAGATAAAACAATTCAAATATAGAGGAGCCACAATAAGGACTACTCAGGATGTAGCAGCTTCCACATTAAAGGATCAAAGGGCCTGGAATCTGATATTCTGAAAGGCTAAAGAACTTATTATATAGCCAATAATAACTTACCCAGACAAAATGAGCATTTTTCCAGGGAAGAAGATGGACATTCAAAGAAATAGGTGAATTTCATCTATTTCTTAAAAAAAAAAAAAAAAAAAAAAAAAAAAAAAACCTAAACAAAAAGTTTGATCTCCAAATATAGGATTCAAGAGAAACATAAAAAACTAAAAAGATATCTTAGGAACTATATTTCTATTGTAAATATACATAAAGAACACATGTATAATTTAGTTTTACAGTTATACTATAAAAAAGAAACTAAAGGTATAAAGGAAATTATACCAGAAAAAGAGTAAAATGGGGGTACTACATCTCACAAGGAGGCAAAGAAAACCTATCATATCTGAGGGAAAGAAGGGAAGGGGATGAACACAGTGTGTATTTTACTCTCATCAGAATTGGCTTAAAGAGAAAAATATTAATTCAATCTAGAGGGAAACTTTTCTGACCTCATTTAAAAGTAGGAGGGAAAAAGTGAAAAGGGAAGGAGTAAGCTAAGTGGAAAGGAATACAAAAATTGTGAGTAAGAGGGGTATGAAAAGGGGAGGAACTTTAAAGTGGGAGGAGGGATCCTAAAATGGAGGGCTGTGAAAGTCAAGTGTTGCTCATAAGTTTAATACTGGAGAGGGGGATAAAAGGAAAAAGAAAGAGGAAAGCAAAATCTGGGGTTAAAAAGATGTCAGGAAACACAGAATTAATAATTTAACCATAAATATGAATGGGGGTAAACTCTCCCATAAAGCAAAGGCAGATAGCAGACTGGATTAAAAGCCAGAATCCTACAATATGTTGTTTACAGGAAACACAATTGGAGGAGGGCAATACATACAGGGTAAAGGTAAAAGCTTGGAGGAGAATCTACTATGCTTCAGGTGAAGTCAAAAAAGCAGTGGTAGCCATCCTTATCTCAAACCAAGCAAAAGCAACAATTGATCTAATTAAAAGAGATAAGGAATGTTATTATATCTTACTAAAGGGCACCATAGATAATGAAGCAACATCACTACTAAACATATATGCACCAAGTGGTGTAGCATCTAAATTCTAAAAAGAGAAATTAAGAGAGCTTCCAGAAGAAATAGACAGCAAAACTATAATAGTGGGAGATTTCAATATTGCACTCTCAAATCTACATAAATCAAAACAAAAAAGAAATAATAAAGAACTCAAAGAGGTAAATAGAATACTAGAAAGGTTAGGTATGATAGATCTCTTGAGAAAACTAAATGGAGACAGAAAGGAGTATACTTTCTTCTCAGCAGTCCATGGAACCTATACAAAAATTTACCATATATTAAGACATGAAAACTTCAAATTCAAATGCAGAAAGGCAGAAGTAGTAAATGCATCCTTTTCAGATCACAATGCAATAAAAAATTACATTCAATAAAAGGCTAGTGGAAAATAAACTAAAAATAATTGAAAATTAAATAATCCCTTCCTAAAGAATGATTGGGTGAAAGAGCAAATCAGCAACACAATTAATTTCACCAAAGAGAATGACAATAATGAGACACCATACCAAAATGTGTGGGATGCAGCCAAAGTGATAATAAGAGGAAATTTTATATTTCTAGAGCCCTAGAGATATAAAATAAAGAAGGAGAAAATCAATGGACTAGGCTTGTAATTAAAAAAGCTAGAAAAAAAAGCAAATTAAAACACCCTAATCAAAAACTAAACTTGAAATTCTAAAAATAAAGGGAGAGATTTATCAAATTGAAAGTAAAAAAAAAATTGAACTAATAAATAAAACCAAGAACTGATTTTATGAAAAACTAACAAAATAGGTAAACCCTTGGTAATTTTGATTAGAAAAAGTAAAGAGGAAAATCAAATTGTTAGCCTTACAAATGAAAAGGGACAACTTTCCACTAATGAAGATAAAATTAGAGCAATAATTAGGAGTTATTTTGTCCAACTTTATGCCAATAAATTTGATAACTTAAAATTAATGGATGAATACCTTCAAAAATATATAATCCCCAGATTAACAGAAGGAAGTAAATTGGTTAAATAGTCCCATTTTAGAAAAAGAAATAGAACAAGCTATTAATCAATTCCATAAGAAAAAAATCCCGAGGAAAAAAGGGATTAATACGTGAACTCTACCAAACATTTAAAGAAGAATTAACTCCAATGCTATATGAACTATTTGATAAATAGTGAATGAAGGAGTCCTACCAAATTCCTTTTATGACACAGACATGGTACTGATAACTATACCAGGTAGAATGAAAATAGAAGAAAAAAATATATAATCCTATCTCCCTTAAGAACTTTGATGCAAAAATCTTAAATAAAATATTAGCAAAAAGATTACAGAAAATCATCCCCAGGATAATACACCATGAGCAAGTAGGATTTATACCAGGAATGCAGGGCTAGTTCAATATTAGGAAAACTATTAGTACAATTGATTATATCAATAACAAAATTAACAAAACCCATATGATCATCTCAATAGACACAGAAAAACCATTTGATAAAATCCAACACACATTCCTATTAAAACACTATAGAGTATAGGAATAAATGGAGTTTTTTCTTAAAATAGTCAGTAACATCTATTTAAAACCATCAGTACACATCATATGTAATGGGGATAAATTGGAACCATTCCCAATAAAATCAGGAGTGAAAAAAGGTTGTCCATTATCACTATTATTCAATATTGTGTTAGAAATTCTAGTTTCAGTAATAAGAGATGAAAAAAGAGATTAAAGTAATTAGAATAGGTAATGAGGAAACCAAATAATCACTCCTTTAAAATGACATGATGGTATACTTAGAGAAACCCAGAGATTCTACTAAAAAGCTATTAGAAATAATCCACAAGTTCAGCAAATTTGCAGGATACAAAATAAATCCATATAAATCCTCAGCATTTTTGTATATCACTAACAATATCCAACAACAAAAGATACAAAGCTAAATTCCATTTAAAATAACTCTCAATAGTATAAAATATTTAGGAATCTATCTGCCAAGGGGAAGTCAGGAACTATATGAGGAAATCTACAAAACACATTCTGCAGAAATAAAGTCAGGTCTAAACAATTGGAAAAATATTAAGTGCTCTTGGATATATCTAATAATTATAACAAAGATAACAATACTCCTTAAAGTAATGCATTTATTCAGTGTTATACCAATCAGACTCCCAAGAAACTATTTTAATGATTTGGGGAAAATAGCAACAAAATTCATTTGGAAGAGCAGAAGGTCAAGAATTCCTTTTATTTTATTTTTTTATTTTTTATATTTTTTAAATTAATTTATAATTATAACTTTTTTTTCACAGTACATATGCATAAGTATTTTTTTTTACAACATTATCCCTTGTACTCCCTTCTGTTCCAAATTTTTCCCCTTCTTCCCTCCATTCTCTCCCTTAGATAGCAGGCATTCCCATACATATTAAATATCTTATAGTAAATCCTAGGTAAAAATATATATATATATATATATATATATATATGTATATATATATATATATATATATATATATATATATATATGCAGAACCTAATTTTGTTGTTGTTGTTGTTGCAAAGGAAGAATTGTATTCGGAAGGTAAAAATAATCTGGGAAGAAAAACAAAACAAAACAAAAAAAATGCTTACAGTTTACACTCATTTCCCAGTGTTGCTTTTCTGGGTGTAGCTGATTCTGTCCATCATTGATCAATTGGAATTCTTCTCTATGTTGAAGATATCCATTTCCATCAGAATACATCCTCATACAGTATCATTGTTGAAGTGTATAATGATCTCCTAGTTCTGCTCGTTTCACTCAGAATCAATCAATATGAGTCTCTGCAAACCTCTCTGTATTCATCCTGTTGGTCATTTCATAATAATATTCCATAACATTCATATACCATAATTTACCCAACCATTCTCCAATTGATGGACATCCATTCATTTTTCAGTTTCTAGCCACTACAAAAAGAGCTTCCACAAACATTTTAGCACATACAGGTCCCTTTCCATTCTGTAGTATTTCCTTGGGATATAAACCCAGTAATAGCACTGCTGGATCAAAGGATATGGACATTTTGATAACTTTTTGGGCATAATTCCAGATTGCTCTCCAGAATGGTTGGATTCTTTCACAACTCAACTGAAAATGCATCAGTGTCCCAATTTTTCCACATCCCCTCCAACATTCATCATTATTTGTTCCTGTCATCTTAGCCAATCTGACAGGTGTGTAGTAGTATCTCAGAGTTGTCTTAATTTGCATTTCTCTGATCAATAGTGATTTGGAACACTCTAACATATGAGTGGAAATAGTTTCAATTTCATCATCTGAAAATTGTCTGTTTATATCCTTTGACCATTTGTCAATTGGAGAATGGCTTGAATTCTTATAAATTAGAGTCACTTTTCTGTATATTGTGGAGATGACGTCTTTATCAGAACTTTTAACTGTAAAAATATTTTCCCAATTTGTTACTTCCCTTCTAATCTTGTTTGCATTAGTTTTGTTTGTGCAAAAGCTTTTTAATTTGATGTAATCAAAATTTTCTATTTTGTGTTCAATAATGATCTGTAGTTCTCCTTTGGACACAAATTCCTTCCTCCTCCACAGATCTGAGAGGTTCCTCTAATTTATTTATGATCTCGTTCTTTATGCCTAAATCTTGGACCCATTTAGATCTTATCTTAGTATGTGGTGTTAAATGTGGGTCCATGCCTAGTTTCTGCCATACTAATTTCCAGTTTTCCTAGCAGTTTTTGTCAAATAATGAATTTTTATCCCAAAAGTTGGGATCTTTGGGTTTGTCAAACACTAGATTGCTATTTTTATTCACTACATTACCCAGTGAACCTAACCTATTCCACTGATCAACTAGTCTATTGCTTAGCCAATATCAAATGGTTTTGGTGACTGTTGCTGTATAATATAGTTCTAGATCAGGTACAGCTAGGACACTTTCATTTGATTTTTTTTTTCATTACTTCCCTTGAAATTCTCGACCTTTTGTTCTTCCATATGAGTTTGTTGTTATTTTTTCCAGATCATTAAAATAGTTTCTTGGGAGTCTGATTGGTATAGCACTAAATAAACAGATTAGTTTGGGGAGTATTGTCATCTTAATTATATTCGTGCGGCCTATCCAAGAGCACTGAATGTCTTTTCAATTATATAAATCTGACTTTATTTTTGTGGCAAGTGTTTTGTAATTTTGCTCATATGATTCCTGACTTTCCTTTGGTACATATATTCCCAAATATTTTATACTATCAACCAGTATTTTGAATGGAATTTCTCTTTGTATCTCTGGCTGTTGGATTGTGTTGGTAATGTATAAAAATGCTGAGGATTTATGTGGATTTATTTTGTATCCTGCAACTTTGCTAAAGTTTATTTCTAATAGCTTTTTAGCAGAGTCTTTGGGGTTCTCTAAGTATACCATCATGTCATCTGCAAAGAGTGATAGTTTAATTTCCTCATTTCCTACTCTAATTCCTTGAATCTCTTTCTCAGCTTTATTGCCAAGGATAGTGTTTCTAGTAGTATATTGAATAGTAATGGGGATAGTGGGCAACCTTGTTTCATTCCTGATCTTACAGGGAAAGGTTCCAGTTTATCACCATTGCATATGATGTTTACTGACGGTTTTAAATATATGCTCCTTATTATTTTAAGGAATAGTCCATTTATTCCTATACTCTCAAGCATTTTTAGTAGGAATGGATTTTGGATTCTATCAAATGCTTTTTCTGCATCTATTGAGATGATCAAATGTTTCTTATTAATTTGGTTATTGATATAGTTGATTATGCTTACAGTTTTCCTAATATTGAACTAGCCCGGCATACCTGGTATAAATCACACTTGGTCATAGTGTATTATCCTGGAGATTATTTTCTATAGAGTTTTTGCTAATATTTTATTTAAGATTTTAGCATCAATATTCATCAGGGAAATTGGTCTATAATTTTCTTTCTCAGTTTTCTAACTACCTGGTTTAGGTATCAGTACCATGTCTGTGTCATAAAAGGAATTTGGTAAGACTCCTTTAATCCCCATTTTTTCAAATAGTTTATATAGCATTGGAGTTAGTTGTTCTTTAAATGTTTGGTAGAATTCACATGTAAATCATCTGGTCCTGGGGATTTTTTCTTAGGGAGTTGGTAAATAGCTTGTTCTATTTCTTTTTCTGAGATGGGGCTATTTAGACTACTTACTTCTTCCTCTGTTAATCTGGGAAAGCTATATTTTTGAGGGTAATCTTCCATTTCATTCAAGTTATCGAATGTATTGGCATAAAGTTGAGCAAAGTAGCTCCTTACTATTGTTCTAATTTCCTCTTCATTAGTGATGAGTTCTCTCTTTTCATTTTCAAGACTAACAATTTGCTTTTCCTCTTACATTTTTTAAATCAGATTTACTAAGGGTTTGTCTATTTTATTGGTTTTTTCACAAAACCAACTCTTAGTTTTATTAATTAATTTAATATTTTTTTTACACTTTCAATTTTATTAATACCCCTTTTATTTTTAGAATTTCAAGTTTCATGTTTATCTGGGGGTTTTTAATTTGTTCCTTTTCTAGAAATTTTAGTTGTAAGCCCAATTGGTTTACCCTCTCTTTCTCAATTTTATGCAAATAGGCCTCTAGAGATATAAAACTTTCCCTGCTTTACTGCATTTGATTTTGAGGTTTTTATGTCCTAGTACATGATTAATTCTTGTATAGGTTCCATGAACTGCTGAGAAGAAATTATACTCTTTTCTGTCTCCATTTAGCTTTTGCCAAAGATCTATCATATCAAACATTTCTAGTATTCTATTTACCTCTTTGACTTCTTTCTTATTTGTTTTGTGGTTTGAGTTATCTAATTCTGAGAGTGCAAGGTTAAGATCTCCCACTCTTATAGTTTTGCTGTCTATTTCTTTTTGCAGTTCTCTTAATTTCTCCTTTAAGAATTTAGATGCTGCACCACTTGGTGGGTATATGTTTAATATTGATACTGCTTCATTATCAATGCTACCCTTTAGCAGGATACAATGCCCTTCCTTATCTCTTTTAATTAGATCAATTTTTGTTTTTGCTTGATCTGAGATGAGGATGGCTACCCATGCTTTTTTGGCTTCAACTGAAGCATAGTAGATTCTGCTCCACCCATTTACTTTTATTTTGAATGTATCACCCTGTTTCAGTTGTGTTTCCTGTAAACAAGTTATATTAGGATTCTGGCTTATAATCCAATCTGTTAAGTGCTTCCTCTTTATGAGGGAGTTTACCCCATTCACATTTATGGTTAGAATGACTAATTCCATATTGCTTGCCATCCTGTTAACCCCTGCTTATGCTTTTTTCCTTTCCTTCCCTCTTACCCCCCTACCCAGTATTAAACTTGTGAATACCACTTGCTTTTCATAGCCTTCCCTTTTTACTATCCCTCTCCCACCTTAAATTTCCTCTTCCTATTTTACCCCCTTTTCTTACAATTTCTGTATTCCCTTCCCCTTAGCTTACTCCTTCCCTATCACTTTAAATGAAGTGGAAGTACTTTCACCATAAATCGAATATGTCTATTGATGCACACTGTGTTCATCTCCCTCCTTTCTTTCTCTAACATATAATAGGTTACCTTTGCCTCTTCATGAGATGTAGTACCACCACTTTACCCTTTTTAATGATATAATTTCATTTCCACCTCTAGTTTCTAGGACAAATTAGACATGTGTTATTTACGTATCTTTATGGCAGAAATATAGTTTTCAAGATTTCTTTTTACCTTTTTAGAAATCTCTTGATTCTGTATTTGAAGATCAAACATTTTGTTTAGGTCTGTTTTTTTTCATCAAGAATATATGGGATTCATTTATTTTGTTAAATGTCCATCTTCTTCTCTGGAAAATGATGCTCATTTTTGCTGGGTAAGTTATTTTTGGCTGCATACCAAGTTCCTTAGCTTTTCAGAATATCATATTCCAGGCCCTTTGTTCTTTTAATGTGGATGCTGCTAGATCCTGGGTTTTCCGTATTGTGTCTCCTCCATATCTGAATTGCTTTTTTCTAGCAGCTTCCAATATTTTTTCCTTTGTCTGATGGTTCTTGAACTTGGCCAGTATATTTCTTGGTGTTTTGATTTTAGGTTCCCCTTCAGGAGGCGAATGATGAATTTTTTCAATGTCTATTTTACCCTCTGTTTCCAAAACGTCTGGGCAGTTCTCTTTGATAATTTCCTGAAAAATAGTGTCCAGGCTCTTTTTTTCCTCACATTTTTCATGGAGTCCATTTATTCTCAATTAGTCTCTCCTGGATCTGTTTTCCAGGTCTGTTGTCTTTCCAATAAGGTACTTGACATTCTTTTCAATAGTTTCATTTTTCTGGTTTTGCTTGACTACTTCTTGAGTCATTCATTTCTACTTGTTCGAGTCTAATTTTCAAAGATGTATTTTCTTCACTCAATTTTTTTTATATTTTTTGTAATTGTCCAATTGAGATTTTAAGTGAATTTTTTTTTTCTTTTATGGAATTTTTTTCCATTTCATCCATTTAATTTTTTAGAGAGCTGTTTTCTTTTTCCAGTTCACTAATTTTATTTCTCAATGATTTGTTTTCTTTATCCACTGTGTCTTTAAATGGGTGGAATTACTTCTCCAGCTTCCCTTTCCTTTTCCCATTTCTCTTCTAGCTTTCTTGTGAGAGCCTTTTTGATTTCCTCTATGAGATTCTTTTGTATTGAGGAGCAGGTCATATCCCCCTTAGGGGACTCCTCTGGAGACAATATGCTTTTAGTCTCCTCAGTATTTGAAGTCTGCTCTCTGTCCATACAGAAGCTGTCAATGGTTAGAGCCCTTTTGAATTTTTTGGTCATTTTGTCAGAGCTGGAATCAAAGAAAACAAATTGACTAGAGAAATAATTGGTCTGTGATGGGGCTGGATGGTGTTATCGAACTTCCTCTACAGACTGTGGGAGACAGCAGCGAGGCACTAACAGGACAGAAATAGCTGTGCTGTGTCTGTGCTCTGAGGCTCTAAGAACCTGCTGAGTCACTCTGGGTGAGGGTGGGGGTGGCCAGGTCCTGAGAGACACTAGCTTTCCTGGGTTTTATTCTTCACCTCTGGTGATTACACCTTCTCTGCTGCTCCTGGCTTGCTGCCAATACAGAACATCCATACTGGGGTCTTTTCGCAGAAATGGAAGACATCATACCCCTCCTCCCTCTGATCTGAGCTATATGAGCTGCCTGTCTAGCTCTTTCTGATTGTCCTCAGTCTGCACTCAGTCTGTTTGTCCCCTCCCCCGAGCAAACACAGACCTTCTCTGGCAAATTTCAAGGATGTCTTTGGTTGGTGATTATTTGTGGGTTTCTTTTCTGCCCAAGCATTAACTCTGAGGCTTGTCATGAAGTAATTCCTGAGAGAAAACTCAGAGCTCAAGCAACTGTCTGCCTCCATGCCACCATCTTGGCTGGAAGTCCAAGGTTAAGAATTTCAAAAAAAACAATGGGAAAAAAAAATCAAATGAAGGTCGCCTAGCTGTACCTGATCTAAAACTATATTATAAAGCAGTGGTCACAAAAACCATTTGGTATAGGCAAAGTAATAGACTAGTTAATTAGTGGAATAGGTTAGATTCACAGGAAAAACAGTCAATAAATATAGCAACTCTAGTGTCTGACAAACCCAAAGACCCCAACTTTTGGGATAAGAATGCACTATTTGACAAAAACTACTGGCAAAATTGGAAATTAGTATGACACACACTACGCGTTGACCCATAGGCAACACTATATACCAAGATAAGATCAAAATTGGTTCATGATCTAGGCATAAAGAATGAGATTATAAATAAATTAGAAGAACATACTATTGTTTACCTCTCAGATCTGTGGAGAAGGAAGGAATTTGTTGCCAAAGAAGAACTAGAGATCATTATTGATCACAAAATAGAAATTTTTGATTATATTATGTTAAAGAACTTTTGTTCAAACAAAACTAATGCAGACAAGATTAGAAGGGTATCAGTAAACTGGTAAAACATTTTTACAGTTAAAGGTTCTGATAAAGGTTTTGTTTCCACAATATATAGAGAACTGACTCTAATTTATAAGAAATCAAGCCATTCTCCAATTGATAAATAACCAAAAGATATGAACATATAATTTTCAAATGATGAAATTGAAATGATTTCTACCCATATGAAAAGGTGTTCTAAATCATTTTTGATCAGAGAAATGCATATTAAAACAACTCTAAGATACCACTACATACCTCTCAGATTCGCTAATGTGACAATAAATGATAGTGATTAATGTTGGTGGAGATGTGGGTAAAGTGACACACTGGTGCATTGTTGGTGGAGTTGTGAATGGATCCAACCATTCTGGAGAGCAATTTGGAACTATGCTCAAAAAGTTGTCAAACTGTGCATATCCTTTGATCCAGCAGCGTTCCTATTGCACTTATATCCCAAAGAGATATTAAATAAGGGAAAAGGACCTGTATGTGCAAAAATGTTTGTGGCAGGCCTTTTTGTAGTGGCTGGAAACTGGAAATTTAATGGATGCCCATCAATTAGAGAATGGCTGGGCAAATTGTGCTATATGAATGTTATGGAATATTTTTGTTCTTTAAGAAATAAACAGCAGGATAAATACAAAGAAGCTTGGAGAGACTTCCATGAACTGATGCTAAGTGAAATGAGCAGAACTGGGAGATCATTATACACTTCAACAACATTAATAAATGAGGATTAATTCTGATGGACTTGGCTATCTTCAACAATAAGAGGATCCAATTCAGTTCCAATTGATGATCAATGAACAGAAAAAAGCTATACCCAGTGAAAAATCATTGGGAAATGCATGTGGACCACAATGTATCATTTACACTCTTTCTGTTATTGTATGCTTGCATTTTTGTTTTTCTTCCCAGGTTAATTTTTTTACCTTCTTTCTAAATCTAATTTTTCTTGTGTAGCAAAACATCTATAAATATATATACATATATTGTATTTAACATATACTTTAACATATTTTACATGTATAAGACTATCTGCCATCTAGGGAAGGAAGTGGCAGGGAAAGGGGGAAATTTGTAACTGAAGTTTTCGCAAGGGTCAATGTTGAAAAATTACCCATGGATATGTTTTGTCAATAAAAAAAGTATAATAAAAAAAAGAAAATTTCATGGCTTTTCTCTGAGACTATCCCTGATTCATCCTGTGAACTTATTTGTACACAATTATCTATAATAAGACTCCCCAATAGGTTGCATGAAAACAAGAAATTTTGTTTTCCTTTTAAATTTCCAATGATTAACACTACATCTGTCACATACTAGATGCTTATCAAACAGTAATTGTTTGCAGGCTAGCTTGCTTGATTGATTATGAGGAGACACTTGTCCCTAAAATAAAAATAATATAAGATGGGAGAAATGATCAATTTTTCTTTAAAATTGTAATATAATGTCATAAGAATGTTAGGACTAGCTTTACATACATGAGAATTTGGTAAAGTTGATTGCAAAGGTCTTAGTGAAATGATAGGATTCTGCAGAACAAAATTCTTCAGGGAAAATTCACTTTGGAAGGATAGGATGCTCTCAAATATGAAATTTTTAAAAAGGCAATTTTCATGGAAAAGAAAAAAAGTTTGATTTAAATAAGTAAGGAACTCCTTGATAAACATATTATGTAGATATCTTTCTCTGTGTATATTTATGATGTAGTTAGTTAGTTAGTCATAATGATGACTACTTCATGATACCTGAAAAAATTTTAGTTGATTGTCCAAGATACCTGTGCTTGTTTTGAGTTTTTATTTTTTATGAAAAATATTATAAAGCTATCTTATGTAACTTTTATATACATATATAATGATAATTAAATATCTTATATACTTTTGCTTTTTGATCTTCATTCCAAAATAAACCTCTATTCAGTAAACTATTTTTTGCATCAAGAGTTTTTTAAAAAATATAAAAAGAGTAGTTCAGCAAAATCAATCAGTACAATTATTTGACAGAATATGTAATCATAGTCTGCCATTTCTTGAAAAAAAAAGGAAGTTATATTTTTTACCTCTTTTCTGAAGTCAGGTTTGGTCAGTGTAGTCTACAAAATTCATTTAAGTTTTATTTAGTTTTGTTTTCTTCTTTCTGTTTTCATAAGCATAGCCTTTGTGTTTCTTATTTTCCTGGTTTTGCTTACTTCACTCTGTATCACTTAATTAAAATAACTTATTGAATTGAGAGAAATACTAAGTAAAGCCATTGGTTTTTGAAAGAGTGAGCCTTGGGTCAAATTATGGTTTTATTTTGTTGTTGTTTATTTTTGGTTTTGATGGGGCTTATTTATCCGTGTGACATTGAGTAAGTAACCACTCTATTCCCTATACTTCAGCAATGAAAAGAAAATGTTAACTGACTAGACTCAAAAGTATCTTCTGGCTTTAAATTTATAATTTTATATTTCCCATGATTCTCTGAATTAATTTCATTTACTCTTCTTATGGTACAGTAATAATCTACAATAGAGTAGATACTTAATAAATTTTTAACTTTTATATGCAAAACCCATTCCCAAATGAATGAACTCCTTTCTTTCAAGTTTTTTGCCAAAAAAGGGAAGTTGTAAATGTGTTGGAAGTGTATAAGATTTAGTTTTCTGTCTTTTATCTCCTTGGGTTTATGCCAAACAATTGGACACTTAAATATTTTATTCACATAATTTGCAGAATTCTAAATTGTTTTCTAAATCATTATATTAATTCATAACTTCACTAGTCTACCACTGTACTCTTCTATAGCTCCAACAATAGACATAATTTCTGCCTTGTATATTCTTGAATAATTTTACTAATATAAGATGAAACCTCAGAATTGTTTTGATTTCTATTTTTCTTCTTACTATTCATTGGGATCACTCTTTCATATAGTTGTTGAAAGTTTTCACTTCTTTTCTTTTTAAAAACTGCTCATTTGTATCTATTGAGCACTTAGTCATTTACCATATAATAAAACATTTTTATCAATGAATTAAAAAAGAAGGCATAAATGTCATGCTTATCACAATTGCAGATAACAAGTTTTAGAAGGAGAGCAAAAATCTCACACTTTCAGAATCTGAATATATGCTGACAGGATAGAGCTTTACTCCAATCTAATAAGAATAAATTTAATGGGATAAATGTAAACTCCTATATCAGAGCTTAAAAAGAAAAGAGAGAAAGAAAGAAAGAAAGAAAGAAAGAAAGAAAGAAAGAAAGAAAGAAAGAAAGAAAGAAAGAAAGAAAGAAAGAAAGAAAGAAAGAAAGAAAGAGAAAGAAAGAAAAAGAAAGAGAGAAAAAAGAGAGAGAAAGAAAAAGAAAGAGAGAAAGAAAGAAAGAAAGAAAGAAAGAAAGAAAGAAAGAAAGAAAGAAAGAAAGAAAGAAAGAAAGAAAGAAAGAAAGAAAGAAAGAAAGAAAGAAAGAAAGAAAGAAAGAAAGAAAGAAAGAAAGAAAGAAAGAAAGAAAGAAAGAAAGAAAGAAAGAAAGAAAGAAAGAAAGAAAGAAAGAAAGAAAGAAAGATATTAGAAGGCAAAAACATGGTCAGTAAGGAGCTGGAAAAATATCTGAGGAACTTAATCAACTTGTATAGAATAAGCAAAACAAAACAAAACTAATGTGATATAGATATTGAGAGGTCCAAAGAATCAATGAGTGAATAAATTGTTATGGACATCCTTCTTTGAGCCAAATACCTGTATTTTAAGCAGTGGGGATACAAAGAAAGGCAAAATACAGCCTCTGATCTCAAGCAGCACATAGTTTACTGGAAGAGCCAACATACAGAAGACTATGTATAGATAAGCCATAAACGTGATAAATTAAAAATACTCAACAAAATAAAGGCACTAGCATTAAAAAAGGTGAGAGAAGATTTCTATAGAAGGTAAGCTTTGCATAGTGATTTGAAGAAAGTCAAGAAAGAGATAAAGGGGAAGAGATATAGGGTTCATGAATAAAGATATAATGTTCTTGGATGATCTCTTCCATGCTCTGACTATATCATGAAAAATTAAGTAATGGGTATCACATATTAAAGAAGACATAGATAAATTGGATAATGTCCAGATCTGTGCCAGTAGGTTAGTGAAGGAACACAATATCATATCCTAATGAAAATTGATCAAATGAACAAGGAGCTTATTCAGGAGAAAAGTAGACTGGATGGAGATGAAGGTGAGGGACATGGTATTTGTCATTCATTACTTTGCTGGCTACTACATAGAATACATATTAGTCTGCTTCTACTTTACCCCGGAGGGCAAAACTATGAGAAAATTGTTTTTAAATGATTAGATCCATTTACAACTGCACTAGTCTACCACTGTGCTCCTCTATAACTCTAACAATAGACACAATTTATATTTTTATTTGTGTAGCAAAATTCAACTTGATACAAAGAAAAACTTCCTAACAGAGCTAAAGGAAATTAAGTGAACTGTCTTGGGAAGAACTAGATTGTCTGCTCAGTACTGAGCATCAAACAAATTTGAATAAAAATTTTGGACTTTTGTGATATAGAGGCTTATATCTATTCAAGAATGTTAGACTAGATTTTGGGTAAACTCTGAAATAATTTCACAATTTGAAAAATGTTTTAGTTTTATGATTCTGTAAATTTACTTCTGAGCAGAGAGGCAACATGATGCAATAAAAAGACAATAGATTTTGAGTGTGGAGACATGGGTTCACATATCATTTTGTTACTTATTACCTTTGATTCTCTCTTTGGCTCTCTCTGTATCTCAGTTTCCTCATTCATAAAATAAATGGAAAGAGTTGGACAAGGTGATATCTAAAGTCCTTTGCACTCTAAATTTATGCTCTTCTATGGCACCTGAAAGTGATTTCAAGGAGTTAGATTTCTTGCTCAAAATTTGTTTCACTTAATTTGTTCTCAACTTTTCCTTTTGAAAATTTTTTTAAATTGCCACAGGGCATTAAAAATTTCAAGAAATGACATAGTGTACTAGAACTATTGCTTAGTGATTCTGCATTGTGTAACTTCCACAAGACTTGAGCCAAACTTGCCTTTGCTCAAAATGCTTTGGTATTTTACCATGTAGATTCACTGATTCCATCAAATCTGAAAGAACAACCAATATTAATCATGACAGGAGTACTACCAGGAAAAATTACTAATTGACTTAGATTATTCTTCCATTTCTATGGATTCAAAACTGTAAAATATTCAAAATGTAGAAGAAGATGGGAGAGATAAAAAGGTAGCATGTAATTGCATTGATTTTAATAGGAACCAGATGGCAAATATTACATTCTATATTTGTGATTTATAGCTTTATAACTAAGGTATAAGTGCTTAGATAACTTGGCAAAGGTGGAATACAAAATCAATTTTAAGTAAAAAGGAAAGCTGATACCTATTGTTGGAAGCTTGAGTAGCATGTTAAATGCAGTTATTCAGAATACTATGCCCAGCTTCCTAAATGGTGATGAGTTCCTTACTCATTAAAGTTAACCCTGCTCTTATCATAAGCTAAAATTAGTTCCTAGGGTAATAGAAAAAGCTCTGAAAGCAGCTAGTTTCTACAGTGAATCCCTACGTACTCAGTGTCTTTCTGTTTCTGCTGTCAGTTTCTCCCTATGTCTCTATCTGTCTGTTATTCATCTTCATATTCTTTTAAGGCAAAAGACAAAAAAAGCATTTTTACATCACAGACATTTATAATTTTTCTAACTTTATGAATTGTCTATTGTAATAAAATAAAAAGTAAAAATAAAACTATCTACAAGTACATATAACATTTCACTCCACCTCTCTATTAAAAATAAACACAAAACAGAAATCTATTTTCTCGGTTCACACACATTTTTCATAAGAATGAGATGGGAGAATGTAAAGGGCTGAAAACAAACTAAGCAATATTTGTAGTCAAGAAAAACTGATGAAACTTTCCAATAAGGGGCAGCTAGGTGGCACAGTGGATAGAGCACTAGCCCTGAATTCAGGAGGACCTGAGTTCAAATCTGATCTCAGACACTTAACATGTCCTAGCTGTATTTGTGACCCTGGGCAAGTCACTTAACTCCAGCCTCAGGGGAAAAAAAAAAAAAAAAAAAAAAAAAAAAAAAAAAAAAAAAAAAAAAAAAAACTTTCCAATATAATGGAACAGATGCCAAAGCACTACAATATACATCTATTATAAAGTCTTTTGTATTTTTACAATCTTCATTATACAAGACATATTTATATATTAACACCTTGTATTCTGATTAGGTAGATAGCATTCTTCTTCCTTTTTGTCTTTCACTTTCCATATAGGAGAAATTCAACAAATATAAATTAATTAAAAGAAATAATGATTTAGAAATCTAAAAAGGAATGAACTTAGTGTTGAGAAATTGGAAACAGCAGGTTTTATCCAGTTTGCATAGAAGCTTTGCATGAAGTGAAAGAAAGAAAAGAACAAAAGAGTGAGAAACAGAAGATCCTATCATATTTTTGAGATAGCTTGTAAGCAAGGGAGAGGAAAATTGGTACCATTAATGATCTAACACATATGTAGTTACCTTAAAACTGATAAATTTGCTGTTTAACTTCTCTGTTATTGTTCACTGATCTACTTCTCATATACACTTTGATAAAGAAAGTATTAAGTCTGAATTTAAACATCAATCACATCAATATTTCCTTCAACTAAGACTTGGAGTTCTCTTCTATACCTTATTTTCCCTTCTTCTTTTCCACTCTAACAATAGCCCAAGAAAACGTGTAATTATATATCTCTCACTAGAACTGAGTTGAGTCTAAATGACTACTTGTGAAAGATGTTACAGAATGTGTTACTATTCAACCTCATGTTGTACTGACAGATTCGTGTATTCCACACTACCCTAAGATTTTTCTATGATTTTGTGGAATTCCCTTTGAAACAATTAAACATATCAGATCAAATCATCCTTTTCCTCACTGTCTTGCTGTCTGTTATGCCATCTTTCTTTCAATAGCAATTTAGTTAATAATTACAATACCACAACAATGAAAGATTCCAGAGATAGATGAGATATTGGAGTCCAGAAAGATGGTGCACCTTATAATTGTCATAACATGGTGATTCCCTGGGAAAATAGGTAATAGTTATGTATGCTTTTTATAAGAAAATACTCAGAGCAGCTCTTGGTGTAAAAGAGATTGTTAGAGTTGGAATATACTTTAAAGATCATTCAGCTCAATTTCTATTTTTCTAGCTGAGGAAAATGAGGACGAAGGATATTATGATCATTATCAAAGGAGATTATGACTATGATTAAAATTCATTTTTCCCAACTCTTGGCTCAATGTTCTATTTATGGAACATTTATATAGGACTTAACTATTTACTGAGTTTTTTTCCATAAGTATTCTATGAAATAGATAATAAAATATTGCTATCACCTTTAATTTAGGGAAACTAGGCTTAGGTATATTATGATTTCTCCAATTTCTTCAGTAGTTAAATGATGATTAGAAACAATATTTCCTATATCTTGGCTCATCATTCTATCGATCATTCATACTTATATATGTCCTTAAAGCTTTGTATCTATGAGACAAGTTTTATAAATATTATTCCCATTTTAGAGGTTCAGGAATTTTAAATTATTTGCCCCTAGTTAAACAACTAGTTTGATAAAGAATTGAGTCAAGATTCTTTGACTTGATTCTTATCTTTGTCTCTCTTCTATCCAAGTTCTCTTTCCTCACTATATGAAAGTTTTATCTGAGTGTGGTCTTGGAGTAAACCTGCCCTGTCACTAAACCCTAAGTATAGCAGCAATAAAGATTTTATAAGCTTCACAAGACTCTCAAATATTAATAGAGTAAATTCAGTTAATTTTATTAATAGTTGAGCACATGGCCGACAATTCAAACAGTATCTGAATTGTTGAAGACAAGCATTTTACCTTGCAGTTTGAGTTTTTCATTATACCATAAGTATTGCATATTTCAATGTGTAACAAAAGACAGGAAGCTGACTATTTGATTTCATGGGAGCAAAATTTATGCCTAAAATGCCTCCATGTATGAAGCAGAATTTCTATTATTGTGACCCAATTAGAAATGTGCTGAAATACTCAACAATAATTTGAGGAATCAGTGAACTCAAGGGATCTGTAAGTATTTCATAGCAAAATTGATTCTCCCAAAGTTAATATTTTTCCTCATGATTTCCTCCTAATTTTATATGAGTGCTATTTTTTCTATTTTTTTAACTGCCTTAGGCTAAAACATGGTAAATTTATTGTCAGCCCACTTACAAATTCTCCTCTCTCCCTTCCTGAAAATGTTTGAATTTACTAATCCATTTAGTCAGCAGTTGACTTGAATTTTTTGCTTACCCCCTGGGTAAACTGAAAAATCCAATCCCTTTCCAATCATACTTATTCTTCTACACAAATTTCAAAATGCTGGTACACATATGCATGTGCATGCAAACACACACACACATACACATACAGGTCTCTTTGACTTTTGTTACACTCAATGCTCTGCCTCTTGGGACGCCCCACCTGTTCTGCCTCTGTGTTAAAACTAGCCATGCATTTAGGACCTATATTGGTCTACAAGCAATTAGCACTTGATCAGAATTGTATTGCATTATGAAAGTATAATGAAAACATTCTGGTTTCAGTTAGGGAACCACCTAGTCAGAGCCTATTACGATATTGCTTCAATGGCAAAAATAATTTCTATGCAAGCCCCATAGAGATATGGTAATGACCCTCCCTAGTCAGACTAGCATAACAAATCCGTTTTGTGGGAAGTCTTCAGAGAAGATAATGTTGCAGGTGCCAACATGAACAAATGGCATCCAAATTATATTGTCTCTAAAGAGGTGAAATAGAAAGGCTAAATTGTATTAAAGCAATTCCCTTGTTAATGATACTATGCTACACCCGCTGTGCTAACATTGACTATTAACATACCCTAGAAATAAGGATTTTAATAAAGATGACATACCTGGTAGAATTAACTATCCCAAGTCAAAATAGCAAATGTTACAGTATGGTGTTAGGTCTGGCACTGAGAGTTAGTAGTGTTTCAGATCCATGCTTCACATAGCATACACAGACAAAGGAATCAAAGTAGCTTGTTACCCAAGGATGATTGCTGTATTTCTGTTTAGAAATGCTATTGAGAGAAGAGTCCAATTTGGAGAAGCAATTGGATTCTATTAAAAAAAAACAAAAAAACACTTTTTTTTTTGGATGACGAATATGGATGTCATGTATGTATGTCAACAAGGAAATTGAATAACTAAGTTTAAATTACATGCTCCTAGGTATATAATTAGTGCTACATTTGAGATATAGATAGAAAGATAATCAAGAGATAAATATATGGTTAGATATGTAAGTATAGATAGATAATTCTTCTCTATAAAAGTTTGATTTATATATACATATACACATATATGTTTACATATTAATATATGTATATATGTATACATATCTGTGCATAAGTGTGTGTATTTCTGACCTTCAATTTCCTCACCTTTAAAAATGAGAATTATAATATTTGTATTCTTATTCAATGGAATATTGTGAAGAACCACTCAACTGGATTATATATATATATATATATATATATATATATATATATTCATATATTTACATTTATGTGTGATAACTTGCAAACAAATATATATTTATAGTACTTAATAGTAGAAATAATTTTAGAAATAATTGTTGTTATTAAGATAAATATGGATGTTTTATACATGCATGTGCATAATATGTGGATACACACAATTGCCTGAGATTATATACATACACACACACACACACACACACACACACACACACACACACACACACACACATATATATATATATATATATATATATATATATATATATCCCTCATATGTAACCATATATACTCTGGGAGTCTCTATCCTAAATACCACTAAGTCTTCTGCCTTTCAAGGTTTTAAGAGTACCTTATCCAGTTTTCTCTAATGTTATTGGCTTAAAATCTCATTTGTGCTTCTCTCCTATAATAATCACTAGTTTGTAATTGAGAATAACATATATGTTTGTGTTCTATATTATAAATATATCTTTAAGCATATATGTATCTGTATAAATAGCCTGTTTCTTTGTTTATGCTTGTATATGTTTATATGTTCATAAACACATACATATAATATATATTTGGCATTACATATAAAATGATTATTTTAAAAATACAAATGTTGTTTAAACTCTGAGGATCCTTAGCTTAACTTCCATATATATGACAACTTGGATCCTGACAGAATTTTCAGCCACATTCTAGCTTAGACTTCTAGGTTTATTATCAAGGGTCAAGTTGACTTCTCTAATGCTATTGGCTCAAATCCCCATTCCAGTATGTTAACTCCAATATCAACCAATAGTTTCCAATGAATATGATCTAATCACTGTCAGTTACTATTTCCTCAAATGCCAATAATTAAAGTCCCAGTACACTTTAACAATTTAACATAAATTATCTTTTAGAAAAAATAACATTTATTGTTTTAATATTGACAAAGAACATATGTACAAACATATCACCTTCCAGCCTCCAAAACTGGAGCATGCTTATCCCTTTATCACCTTGTTTTTGGCTAGAGCAGACTCACACTACAAGTGATTGAATACAAACCATATGAAGTACTATACTCACATCAAAAAGGAACAGAGTTAAGAGAAAAAGTCACTTTTGTGTGGGACCAATCTTCCAAGAAACAATAATAACAAGATACATGAATAGAAAATTTCTCCAATCCGAACAACCTCTCAAACTTATTTAAAATAGAAATTATGCCAAAGGGAAAAGCCATATCAATTATTTTCACTAAGATACCAAAAAAAAAACTTTAATGAGGTTAAAAACCTGATGAATTAACATCAGACAATACTAGGCATCAATATCTACTGATATCAGATCAGATTATTTTTGTTTATTTGTTTTTTTTTGCCTTTTGGAAGAGGGAAATTATTTTATTATTTGTATTTTCTTTGATTGCTATATTTATTTTCATCTAATTGGGCTACAAAAGCCAATTTATAGGCTTGAGAGAGAATGCAATTCTGTTCTTAATCCATGTACCTTAGAAAACCAAAAAGAAGTTCCTTAAATTGGTACTACAGCATTGCAGTTTCCTCTGCTGCAAAAAATATTCAGTCAGATAACTAGGTCACAATATTAATGCATATGGCATTCCACTAGACATTAGGAAAAAGGTCCAGCACAAAGCTAGAGACAGTTCTTTCTCCGATTAGGATTCACTAAGATAACAAGGCCAATGAAACTAGTATTACCTAGTATGAGAAAAGATTGAATAATCTCTGAGTACTAGTTCCAGAGAAATTGA
Organism: Sminthopsis crassicaudata; assembly: GCF_048593235.1. NCBI lineage: Eukaryota > Metazoa > Chordata > Mammalia > Dasyuromorphia > Dasyuridae > Sminthopsis > Sminthopsis crassicaudata. The sequence continues at coordinate 186,521,226 of NC_133617.1, read as the reverse complement.
AATCCATTGGAAAGGAAGCAGAAGTAAGTAATGGCAATATAAGGGAGGAGGAAAAATTTTGAAATTAATAAACATCATAGGAGGAAACAAAATCCAGATCCATTAAAGATCTTAAAAATCAGTAGATATACCAATAGGGAAGATTTTAATAAAAGGATCAGGTAATCAAATTTAGTCATCTATGAATAAGTATTATAAGACCAAAAAAATTAATCAATACCTCATGAAGCACATGTGGATTCTTAAGATAGCAGGGAACCACAACAGGAGGTTTTTAATGGTTTCAAAGAAAAATAAAAATTGTGAAAGCTGGATTTATCCCCTGCACAACAGTAATACAGAATAGAAAAACTTGAAAAATAGTTACAAATCTCCCCAAAGAAACAAAAATGAGAAATACTGTGAACACCATAATTTAAGAAGCAATAAAAAAAAAAAAAAAAAAAAAAAAAAAAAAAAAAAAAAAAACAACCAAAGAGCTTGGATGCAGGAAAACAAAGACAAATCAAAAAAAAAAAAAAAAAAAAATTACAAATTATTTTAAGGATGGAGTTTGGAAATAGGCATGAGAGACCCATTGACAATTCATGAGTGTTTAAATTCAATTAGTTCAATGATAAAAAAGAAATAAAGTAAAAAAGTGAGAGGAAGAGGTTCAAAAATAACAAGATATAGAATTTGCATAACAAAAGACTATCTTGTGGAAGAATGTTTTTCAAAGAACTTCAAGATATAGTCCAAGTAAACATATTCTATAAATATGGATCTATTCAGTAATGAAAAAAAACAAAGATAACCCCCACATGAACAAATATAGCAATCAAAGAAATAACAGATAATAAAATAATTTCCTTTTTTCCAAAAGGAAAAAAAAAAAAAGATAAACACAAAACAAAACAAAACAAAACAAAAACAAAAAAACAAACAAACAAAAAAAAACAAGACTATGTTACCCTCCTTTGGGTCAGTCTGCCACAATACTTTTGCCTCTTGATGTTTTTCTCCTTATTTTTCCTCCCTCATGCCACATGGTATCTCCCCTAATTCTACTATGCTTCCCAACCCCACTTCTTCTTATAGTTATCTAACACTTTTATGGAGTTAAGTCCCTTTAAGGATTTAATCTTGCAGCTCTAACTTCATGGGGTGTTTCCTTTCTGCCTGATAATTTTGAATTCCACTGAGGAACTTGTCTTTCATATTCTTTCTCTCTTTAATTGATATTTACCATTCCCAAAGTCTATTGTATTGCTTCATTTTGTCTGTAACCTATTCCCCTAAGTAAATTTACCTTTTGACCAAAAAAAATAAAAAAATAAAAAATAAAAAATACCCCTATAAGATTAACAACTACAAGAAGTTGGATATTGTTACATATTCCACAGAATTACTGAAATAAAACTTTGATGTATGAAGTATAAACATTGGCATTCCCATTTTTCAAATGAAAAATATAGAGGTGAGATAAGTTGAATAATTTCCCCAAAATCAAACTGGTAATAAAATTCAGACAAAAAAATAGGAACCCAAATATTTTAATTACACATATTTTCCCATCATACCATATACATTTCATGCATCAATTAAGAAGGGGAATGGGGGGGGGGGGGCAGAGCCAAGATGGCGGGGAAGATACATGCAAATTTGTAAGCTCCCTTCTTCCCTCATTACCAATTAGTTAAATAAGACTCAAAAATAACACTGGACTGATAAAAACCACAAAGATTAGAAGCACAACTTACCAGCTGAAGAGAATGTGGAATTTCAACAGAAAAGGTCGGTTCCAAGAGGATGGAAAAAAAGAGGCTAGCACAGACAGGGTTGGATTGGTGCTAACACACTGTGACGATTGGGCTGGGGAGAACTCTGGGATCAGAGAAGCCACTGAGATAGAGGAATCTGACACAGGATGTTAGCTCTTCTCTGCTTATAAAACAGCAGATCAGAAGAGAAATCAAGCCACTTTAAAATATAAAACCAGATCCTAAATCCACCCCAATGCAGAAGTGACCTAATAGATCTCCTCCAGGCTGTGCAGACTGTGCAGATGACTTCTGCTGCCCGGGGCTACTCCTTGGGGTAGTTGAGAGCCTGAACAGCAGGGGACACAGCCCTAGGTAGCCTTTAATCCACATAGTGTGGGGCTCAGCCTAAGACTGTGGAATTCTAGCAGCAGAGGAATTCCTAGAAAATCAGAACTCCCAGAGAAGCAGAACCTTTGTAGTAGGGACCATGGTTTCCAGGAAGACACTTCCAGTTTGAGCACAGGGGCTTTTCACATCAGCTGCTGACGGCCCCAAGGGAGGCATTGGCTGAGGTTTGTGACACTTTCACTTTTCAGCCTTAAACCTCAGGGAAGTCACTAGGCCACATAGTGGGGTCCTTCAATGGGCACTACTCACAGCACAGCTGTGCTAAACACCACTGAGGCATTTCCAGGGAGGGGGGAGGAAAACTCTCTCCAAGAGCTCTCTCTTACCTCAGGCACAGGGTTGTTGCATTCTACCTCCCCTCCCCTGCCCTTCTGGGAGGAAACTGGTAAATAAATAAATAAACTTCTTACCCCAAGGGCAAACCCCAATATATTTTTAACAATGAGTGAGAAGCTGAAGAGAATGATTGATACCTTCTACACAGAGAAAGAGCATGTATCCAACCCCGAAGAAGCTAACAGAGAGTCTGAAGATAACACTCTAAAGGGGAATGATACCTGCCCACCATCACATAATTCTCTCCTAGAAGAGACTATTAAAAAGTTAAGAGAGTTTGAAGAAAAATGGGGAAAGGAAAATGAAGCTATGATAGAGAATAACAATGTCCTGAAATTTGAGTTGTAAAAAATAAAGAATTCACAGGAGGTGCAGGGGAAAAAAATTGTGAATTAGAAAAGGTTAAAAAATCATAGGAAAGTAGGATTTATGAATTGGAAAAGATAAAAAATCTCAAGAAAGTAGGATTAGTGAATTGGAAAAATAAAATAGCTCACTAAAAAAAATTAGTGAAATGGAAAAAAATTCAACAGAGCAAAATAATTCATTTAAAAACTCAGTTGGGCATATACAAAAAGAACTAAAAAATGTGAATGAAGAAAATAACTCATTTAAAATCAGGAATGACAAAATAAAAATGAATGAATCATTGAGAAATCAAGAATCAGTCAAACAAAACAAAAAAAAAAAGGAAAAAGAAAAAGAAAAAAAAAAGAAAAGAAAAGCTGGAGAATAACGTCAAATATTTACTGGGAAAATCTATAGACCTGGAAAATAGATCTAAGAGAGAAAATCTGAGGATCATTGGACTTCCTGAAAACTATGATCAAAAAAAAGAGCATAGATTCTATTTTATAGGAAATCATCAAAGAGACTGTCCAGAGATAATAGAAACAGAAGGGAACATAGGCATTGAAAGAATTCATCAAACACCTTCTGAAAAAGACACTAAAAAGAGAACTCCACATAACACTGTGGCTAAGCTGCAGAACTACCATACTAAGGAAAAAATATTGCAAGCAGCGAGCAAAAAAAACAATTCATATATCAAAGGGCCATAATAAGGGTCACTCAAGATCTGGCTGCCTCCACATTAAAGGATCGAAGGGCCTGGAACCTGAAATTCCAAAAGGCAAAAGAACATGGATTACAACCAAGAATAAACTACCCAGCTAAGTTTAGCATTACCTCCATGGAAGAAGATAGTCATTTAATGAAACAGAGGAATTCCATTTGATTCTAAGAAAAAAAACAGACTTAAACAAAAAATTTGATCTACATGTACAAGACTGAAGAGAAGAAGAAAAAGGTAAAAAGAACTCTTGAGAACTGTATCTTTGTTGTGGATATACAAAAAGTCTGCATGGATAATTTGATTTTACTGATATATAAAAAAGGGGAGTAGCAAAGGGAAGGGGGTAGTATCAGAAAAGGTGGAAGGAGTGATAAAAAGAGGGAAACTACATCCCAGGAAGAGGCATAGAAAATATACCATATCGAGGGAATTTAGAGAGGGGGAGAAACATTGTGTGAATCTTATTCTCATCAGAAGAGGCTCAAAGAGTAAATAATTGACATATTTGTTTTTCAGAGAATTCTCTCTCACCTCATTAAAAGGGGGGAGAGGAAAAGGGAAAAGGAAAAGGAGAATAAGGGAAGGGACTTGGAGGGAAGAGGGAGGGATACTAAAAAAAAAAAAAAGGAGGGCTGCGCGTCACAAGTGGGGTCTATAAATTAAATATTGGGGAAGGGGTTCAGGGGGGTCAAGGGAAAAAGCATAATCTGGGGATAATATGATGGCAGAAAATACAGATTTAGTAATTTTAACTGTAAATGTGAATGGGATGAACATTCCCATCAAACGGAGATGGATAGCAGATTGGATCAAAAATCAGAACCCTACAATATGTTGTTTACAGGAAACACACTTAAAGCAGGGTGATACATACATAGTAAAGGTAAAAGGTTGGAGCAGAATCTATTATGCTTCAGGTAAAGCCAAAAAAGCAGGGGAAGCTATCCTTATCTCAGATCAAGCAAAAACAGAAGTTGATCTAGCAAGAAGAGATAAGGAAGGAAACTATATCATGCTGAAAAGTAGCATAAATGATGAACCATATCAATACTTAATATATATGCACCAAGTGGTATAGCATCTAACTTTCTAAAGGAAAAGTTAAGAGAATTGCAAGAAGAAATAGACAGTAAAACTATAATAGTGGGAGATCTCAACCTTGCACTCTCAGATTTAAACAAATCAAAACACAAAACAAATAAGAAAGAAATTTAAAAAGTAAATAGAACATTAGAAAAAACTAGGTATGATAGACCTTTGGAGAAAACTGAATGGCAATAGAAAGGAATATACTTTCTTCTCAGCAATTCATGGATCCTATACAAAAATTGACCATATATTAGGACATAAAGATCTCAAAATTAAATGTAGGAAGGCAGAAATAAGAAATGCCTTCTTCTCAGACCCCAATGCAATAAAAGCTACATTAAGTAAGAAGTTATGGGTAAATAGACCAAAAAGTAATTGGAAACTGAATAATCTCATCTTAAAGAATGACTGGGTGAAACAGCAAATTATAGAAACAATTAATAATTTCATCCAAGATAATGACAACGATGAGACATCATAATAAAATCTGTGGGATACAGCTAAAGCGATAATAAGGGGAATTTTTATATCTTTAGAGGCTTATTTGAAGAAAATAGAGAAAGAGAAGATTAACGAATTGGGCTTGCAACTTAAAAGGCTAGAAAAAGACCAAATTAAAAACCCCCAACCAAAAATTAAACTGGAAATCAAAAATTAAAAGGCGAAATCAATAATATTGAAAGTAAAAAAAACTATTGAATTAATAAATAAAACCAAGAGTTGGTTTTATGAAAAAGCCAATAAAATAGATAAACCTTTGGTAAATCTGATCAGAAAAAAGAAAGAGGAAAATCAAATTGTTAGTCTTACAAATGAAAAGGGGGAATCTTTCCACCAATGAAGAGGAAATTAGAGAAATAATAAGGAGTTACTTTGCCCAACTTTATGCCAATAAATTTGATAACTTAAGTGAAATGGATGACTTCCTCCAAAAATAAAGCCTTCCTAGATTAACAGAGGAGGAAATAAATTGCTTAAATAGTCCCATTTCAGAAAAAAGAAATAGAACAAGCTATTAACGAACTCCCCAGGAAAAAATCCCCAGGACCAGATGGATTTACATGTGAATTCTACCAAACATTTAAAGAACAATTAGCCCCAATGCTATATAAACTATTTGAAAAAATAGGGGATGAAGGAGTCCTACCAAACTCCTTTTATGATACAGACATGGTACTGATACCTAATCCAGGTAGATCGAAAACTGACAAAGAAAATTATAGACCAATTTCCTTAATGAATATTGATGCTAAAATCTTAAATAAGATATTAGCAAAAAGACTTCAGAAAATCATCCCCAGGCTAATACACTATGATCAAGTAGGATTTATACCAGGAATTCAGGGCTGGTTTAATATTAGGCAAACTATTAGTATAATTGACCATATTAATAATCAAATTAATAAGAACCATATGATCATCTCAATAGATGCAGAAAAAGCATTTGACAAAATCCAACATCCATTCCTACTAAAAACTCTTGAGAGTATAGGAATAAATGGACTATTCCTTAGAATAATCAGGAGCATATATTTACGACCATCAGTAAGCATAATATGCAATAGAAATAAACTGCAATCTTTCCCAGTAAGATCAGGAGTGAAACAAGGTTGCCCACTATCACCATTACTATTCAATATAGTACTAGAAACGCTAGACTGGGCAATAAGAGCCGAGAAAGAGACTCAAGGAATTAGAGTAGGAAATGAGGAAATCACACTATCTCTCTTTGCAGATGACATGATGGTATACTTAGAGAACCCCAAAGACTCTGCTAAAAAGCTATTAGAAATAATTCAGAATTTTAGAAAAGTGGCAGGATACAAAATAAATCCACATAAATCCTCAGCATTTTTATATATCACCAACAAAATTCAACAGCAAGAGATACAAAGAGAAATTCCATTCCAAACAAATATTGAGAGTATAAAGTATTTGGGAATCCATCTACCAATGAATAGTCAGGAATTATATGAGAAAAATTACAAAACACTTGCCACAAAAATAAAGTCAGATTTAAATAATTGGAAAGGCATTCAGTGCTCTTGGATAGGCCACACGAATATAAGAAAGATGACAATACTCCCCAAACTAATCTATTTATTTAGTACTATACCAATCAGATTCCCAAGAAACTATTTTAATGACCTAGAAAAAATAACAACAAAATTCAAATGGAAGAATAAAAGGTTGAGAATTGCAAGGGAACTAATGAAAAAAAAGTCAGAGGAAGGTGGTCTAAGTGTACCTGATCTAAAGCTATATTATATAGCAGCAGTCACCAAAACCATTTGGTACTGGATAAGAAATAGAACGGTAGATCAGTGGAACAGATTAGATACAAAGGACAAAAAAGGGTACATCTATAGCAATCTAATCTTTGACAAACCCAAAGATACCAACATTAGGGACTAAAATTCATTATTTGGAAAAACTGTTGGGAAAACTGGAAATTAGTATGGCAGAAATTAGATATGGATCCACACTTAACACTATATACCAAGATAAGATCAAAATGGGCCCATGATTTAGGCATAAAGAATGAGATAATAAATAGATTAGAGAAACAGAAAATAGTCTACCTCTCAGACCTGTGGAGGAGGAAGGAATTTATGACCAGAGGAGAACTAGAGATCATTATTGATCACAAAATAGAAGATTTTGATTACATCAAACTAAAAAATTTCTGTTCAAACAATACTAATGCAAACAAGATTAGAAGGGAAGTAACAAATTGGGAAAATATTTTTAAAGTTAAAGGTTCTGACAAAGGTCTCATTTCCAAAATATATAGAGAACTGACCCTAATTTATAAGAAATCAAACCATTCTCCAATTGATAAATGGTCAAAGGATATGAACAGACAATTCTCACATGATGAAATTGAAACTATTTCTACTCATATGAAAAAGTGTCCAAATCACTACTGATCAGAGAAATGCAAATTAAGACAACTCTGAGATACCACTACAAACCTGTCATATTGGCTAAGATGACAGGATCAAATAATGATGAATGTTGGAAGGGATGTGGGAAAACTGGGACACTGATACATTGTTGTTGGAGTTGTGAAAGAATCCAGCCATTCTGGAGAGAAATTTCGAACTATGCCCAAAAAGTTATCAAACTGTGCATACCCTTTGACCCAGCATTGCTGTTATTGGGCTTATATTCCAAAGAAATACTAAAGAGTGTAAAAGGAACTGTATGTGCCAAAATGTTTGTGGCAGTTCTTTTTGTAGTACCTAGAAACTGGAAGATGAATGGATGTCCATCAATTGGAGAATGATTGGGTAAATTATGGTATATGAAGGTTATGGAATATTATTGCTCTGTAAGAAATGACCCTCAGGATGAATTCAGAAAGGTTTGGAGAGACTTGCATGAACTGATGCTCGGTGAAATGAGCAGAACCTGAAGATCACTGTATACTTCAACAACAGTGCTGTATAGGGACGTGTTCTGATGGACGTGGATATCTTCAACATAAAGAAGATCCAACTCACTTCCGGCTGATTGATGATGGATGGAGACAGCTGCACCCAGAGAAGGAACACTGGAGATTGAATGTAAAATATTAGCACTACTGTCCATCTACCCAAATTACTTATACCTTCGGAATCCAGTGCTTAACATGCAACAAGAAAATTGGATTTACACACATATGTTGTATCTAGGTTATACTGTAAGACATGTAATATGTGTGGGATTGCCTGTCATCTGGGGGAGGGGGTGGAGGGAGGGAGGGGAAAATTTGGATAAATGAATGCAGGGGATGGTATAAAATAATTGCTCATGCATGTGTACTGTCAAGAAAAAAAATTGTAATTTTAAAATTAATAAAAAAGAAAAAGGAAAAAAAAGGAAATGGAAAAAAAGGGGGGGGGGGAATAGGAACTTAACATTTCTAAAGAAGTCAATGCACTTTAAATGCCAGAAATCTTATTTGGATTATTGTAGAAACTCATTTTATGATGAGACCTCTGAGAGTCCTTCTAAATCTAGGATTCTATAATTTGATAAAAGTAACAATCTCATTCCAAGTGTTTTATTCCCATATGACTAGTGAGAAAAGCATGTGCAAATATAATCAACTGCTTCTTAAAAGCGGCAAGCAGAAACCAAAATTGTGATCAAGTTCCCTTAAGAGTAAGTTTATTCAATTCAATTTAAGTATTGGTTGACTACTGTATAAAAGGAATCTACTATGCCCTCAGGAAACAAAGATGAAATAAGTGTTTCAGATTTGGTAACTCTATCATTATTCTATCATTTGTAGCCAGAGAAATTGGAAACAAAAGCCAGGTTGAAAAGAGTTAATTCTCTTGACATATCCTTAAAATAAGTTTCTTATTATTAAAGTAAAATTCTCTCCTAAGGCTTCTGATTCCTCAGATACTTACTGGAATTTGTAGATATTGAAACTTCAGAAAATCTGTCTTTGTGAGAGGTTTCATACTAACCCAGAGTCTCCTGATTTTTCCAAATGTGTTAATACATACTATAAACTGAAGGAATAATAATTAAAGAGAGAAGAGGAAAGGGAAGACACAAGGAAATCTTCTTTGAAGAAATACTTAAAATAAATTTAGAAAAAGTTTCTAATAAATGGAGAAATATTGTGGGTTAAGAGAATTCTAGGGAAAATAGGAGAATATAATAATTACATAATAACCAAAAATAAAAACAACAAGAATCCCAGCAATGTTTTTAAAACTTAATGAAAAAAAGGAAGACCTATGAAACTAAAATTGATATCTTATTAAAAAGTTCAATAATACAAATAATGCCTTTTGAAAAAAGATAGAAATTATGGACACCTACCAATAGATATATCGGAACTCAATATCTCAATGAAATAATTATATATATATATATATATATATATATATATATATATATATATATATATATATATATATATATATATATATATATATATATATATACACATATATATATACACACACATATATATGTATATATATATATACACACACATATATATGTGTATATATATATATATATATATATATATATACACACACACATATATATGTGTATATATATATACACACACATATATGTATATATATATACACACACACATATATATGTGTATGTATATATATATATATATATATATATATATATATATATATATATATATATACACACATATATAGGAGTTAATATTTTTTTTAAATTCACACAAGTTCTATAATTTAACTTGTAACATAACATACACATACATTTATAATTTTGAAAATTGACACAACTTTAACCAATAATCCAAGAACCTGACAACCCCAGAGAAATATATTGAAATAAAAGCCTAAATAAAAAAAGAAGTGGCTGGAAAATTGAAACCAGATTTACAAATCATAGAAATCAGAGTACCCTACCAGAAAATCACCATAGGTTTCACTCAAGCATGTATCTTTTTGAAAATTTCTAGAGAAAACAAAAGAGATATTGTCTTATAAAAGAAAGAACTAGTCACAAGTAACTTATTAAGAATTTCCCGGTTCTGATAAAGGCCTCAGGTTCTGATAAAGGCCTCATCTCCAAAATATACAGAGAATTGACTTTAATCTATAAGAAATCAAGCCATTCTCCAATTGATAAATGGTCAAAGGATATGAACAGACAATTTTCAGATGATGAAATTAAAACTATTTCCACTCATATGAAAGAGTGTTCCAAATCACTATTGATCAGAGAAATGCAAATTAAGACAACTCTGAGGTATCATTACACACCTGTCAGATTGGCTAAGATGACAGGAGCAAATAACGATGAATGTTGGAGGGGCTGTGGGGAAAACTGGGACACTGATGCATTGTTGGTGGAGTTGTGAAAGAATCCAACCATTCTGGAGAGCAATCTGGAATTATGCCCAAAAAGTTATCAAAATGTGCATACCCTTTGACCCAGCCATACTACTACTGGGCTTATACCCCAAGGAACTACTAGAGAAGGGAAAGGGTCCTGTATGTGCCAAAATGTTTGTGGCAGCCCTTTTCATAGTGGCTAGAAGCTGGAAGATGAATGGATGTCCATCAATTGGAGAATGGTTGGGTAAACTATGGTATATGAATGTTATGGAATATTATTGTTCTATAAGAAATGACCAACAGGAGAAATACAGAGAGGCTTGGAGAGACTTACATCAACTGATGCTGAGTGAAACGAGCAGAACCAGAAGATCATTATACACTTCAACAATGATACTGTACGAGGATGTATGCTGATGGAAGTGGATTTCTTCAACATAGAGAAGAACTAATCCAATTCCAATTGATTAATGATGGACAGAACCAGCTACATCCAGAAAAGGAACACTGGGAAATGAATGTAAACTGTTATTTTTACCTTCTGAATCCAATTCTTCCTGTGCAACAAAAAATTCGGTTCTACACACATATATTGTATCTAGAATATACTGTAATATATTTAACATATATAAGACTGCTTGCCATCTGGGGGAGGGGGTTGAGGGAGGAAGGGAAAAAATCTGAATAGAAGTAAGTGCAAGGGATAATGTTGTAAAAAACTACCCATGCATATGTACTGTCAAAAAATGTTATAATTATAAAATAAAAAAAAAAAAACTAGATCTAGCCTAAAAAAAAAAAAAAAAAAAAAAAAAAAAGAATTTCCCATTTCTCATCAATGTTTCCTAAATATGAAGAAAACACAAGACTAAGATACTGAAATGCAGAGATAATTATTTGTACTTGAAAAATTATTCTACAAAGTTGAGCATAATCTTATAGGGGTCAGAAGAACAAACTTTTTTATGACTTAAACACTTGTTTTTGAAGGGAAAAGCAACAAAATTTAACATTCTTTAGAGTGTAAACATAATTTACAAAAGAAATGTTAGAAAAGTTACAATCTGAATAGTGAGAAAGATATAAGTGATGATCAATCCCTTACATGGTTAAAGAAGAAAATACTAATTTCCTTTAAAAAAAAAAGTAATTAAAAAAAAGGATAGAAATTTTGGATATTGTTATTTAAGGGAAAAATAAAGGAAAAACAAAAAAAAAATTCTTGGAAATGAGGTTCTGTACATGAAGACTATTAAGTTAATGAAAGTAAAGAAGCTTCTGATGAACCAACCATTAGATAGTGAATTCCTTTTGCTCCTTTTTCTTAACTCCAGCACTTAATAGAGAGTCTGGAACATATAAGTGACTAATAAACTTTTATTGATTGATTATTGGCTAGGTTTTTGTTTGTTTGTTTGTTTGTTTTTTATCTGGTTCATGGAAAGATTAAAATTTTAATAGGAATAAAGTAAGCCAAGATAGAGATGGGTGGGGACTGTTTAAGATAGAGAGTAGATCTGGAAAGAAGATTGCTTTAAGCCAAGTGTGTCATCCATTTTTATAGGTGTATTTAACAAAAAGGGAGGTGAGAGACAAAAAGCAGGAATTTGAATATTGGCTGAGAAGAGAAGGTTCTATGAAACATCACTATCTATCATAGATGGAATAATAGATAACACACTGCAACTGAAGTCAGGAAGATTTAAGTTTGAATCTTGCCTTATGCATTTATCTGTAAGACTGGGAAAGCCATTTAATTTCTCTTAGTCCTAGTTTTTTAATCAATAAAAATGATGAAGTTTGACTTGTTTGCTAGTAAGGTCTTTTCCAGTTTTAAATCTATTATCATATGACCTCTTACTGATTTCTTGCTTTTTTTCTTTTCTTCCTCTAAATATACTTTGGATTTAATGATGACTACTTTGAGAAAACTATAACCATAATAAATTATGTCAATAACAAAAGTCACAAAAATGTTAGTATATTCATAGGAGAAAAAAAAAAAGCCCTTTACAAACAGATCCTTCATTTATCTAACAACAAGATGCTCCAAGGCACAGGAGAAAAAAAAAATGTTTTTTTCCTTAAAATGTTAATCATCATTTATGTAAATTCAAGAGCAATTAAGAAAGAATGCATATTGACTATATTACTATAGGACCTAGTGGTAGAAATACTAGTTTTTCATTTTTTGAAACAACATATATATTGTAAAGGGCTGAAACTCTAAATAGGTGCACTGGAATCAGACAACCCAGTACTTAAGGCTAATTACCTATTAGGCAATACTCTTTTAGCATATGCTTGGAAAAATGGCCCCTTCTCACTGTTCTGTGCTGGCGCAATCTTTTGGTATATACAGATAATCATAGGAGGGATTAGGGGATGGAGTAAGACAAGCAAGAGTCATTTTGGAAGAGAAAGAGGTGAAGGAGGTTGGTGGCAAGCCTTGTGGAGTTTTGTCCATCTTCTTTACTTCTTCCCCTAAAGACCAAGGACTTTTGCTGATCCTGACTCTGGCAGATCCTGAGGTCAACAGGGAGTTAATTCGGATTTCACAATATATGAAGTGCCTGCTCTGTATCAAACATTTTGGCACAAGCTGGGAATACGAAGATTGAAATTTTGTTCAAAAAACTTGTTATTCTATAGGAGTGCAGTGATACTGAAGTATATACATATATAAAATACAGAGTAAGAAATTTTTAGGAAAAAAAAAAAGTTATGGGATATCATGATAGACTTCTTGTAAGTGGTGACATGATGATAAGAAAAATAAATTGAAGTTATAAGTAGGAATAAAGGACAAAATTATTCCTATTTGCAGACTATAACAGTTTATTTTAAGTAAATCAATCTATTAAACATTTTAAACACCTAAGGCACAAGGCTAGCCAACTGTGATATAGTTTAAAAAAGCATCAATAATTTCTGCTTTTAAGAAGCTTACAATACAATGAGAAGGAATAATACACACAAAAAGGAGGAAATGAAAATTGGGGAGAGATCTAAAGGGTACACAGCATAGAGACACATTCTTAAGAATTGAAACCAACCAGAGCATTAGATACAAAGATGCAATGGATTTTCTGCCCTCTATAAAGAAAAGTACTAGGAAGGATTTGGTATTGCATCCTCCAACCCTCCAATCAAAGTAAAGAGGGAACTGAGTGAGATAATATCAATCAAGGCTTATTACCATAGTGTTGAGTTTAGAAGTGATGAGCTTATGCTGGAGGGTATTATTGTTCTATGGAGTTGAAACCAGTCAGAAAATCAAATTGAAGTGTTCACTTTCACCTCTTTATAAAATATGTCATTGAGAGGAGATTTTATTCTACATTTTAATGCTCCAGTCGCTAAAATAAGAGAATGAACATTTATTAAGTACTTATGGTATGCCAGGAGCCATGTTATATGTTGTACAAACATTATCTTATTTGAGCCTTACATCATTCTTAGTAAATAGGTACTATTTAAGACAGAGATAGTAAAAAAATCAATCATTTAAAGATTTGATAAATTATTTACACATAGTCCTTCTCTAAAATATATTTAAAGGGGAGGAGAAAGAGTTAAGCATCTGTAATCTTTTATAAATGTTTTTTTGAGAACCAATCATGTTTGCTGTAGTAGATAACGACAATCTGAGTTTAAGTCTTTATAAGGACTATGTCAATATAGTAAAAAAAAAAAAAAAAATATATATATATATATATATATATATATATATATATATATATACACATATATACATACATATATATATATATTGCTCAAATTTACAATTAACAAATTTCAAATATATCTAATTTTATAAACACACAATAGAAGTAGATAAAATAATAATATTGCTAATTTGGAAGTAGAGGTAGGACAGAACCAAGATGACAGTGGGCAGAAAAGTCTATGATCTTTTACTGGCTTCTCTTATTTCATCACCAGATCAAGTGTCTGAACTGGTTTTGGAGTGAAAGAACCCACACATATTTGGGGTGTAACACATTTTCAGCAGAAGATATTTTGGAAGAACTTTAGAAAAGGTTTGTTTCAATTGGTCAGAGGTTGAGGTGGCCAAGTGCAGATGTTGTACAGAGATCCACATGCTGTGGTAATCTACCAAGAATTTACCAAAATACAGAAGCACTGGATACTCTGCCTTTTTTCAGAAGCTATTGAATCAGCAGAGTAGCTTTGAAACACCTAAAACAACTAGAAAAAAACAAATAGTGAGTCCCTGAACCCCAGAATAACTCAGGACTTGGCCATATCCTTCAGCATAGGAAGGAAGCAAGAAGCACTGGCTCCAGAGAAACCTGTAGATACTGTTGCCTCTAGAAGAAACCCTGGGCCAATCTCTCCTTTGCCCTATGAACAGACCTAAATTTTTTTTAAAATGAACAAAAAGTAAAAAGAGCTCTGACCATAGATAGTTTTATGGACACAGAGAACAATACATTTCAAACCCTGAGATCAATAAAGGCAAAATTTCTTGAAATGGAGAACCAAAGCATGAAATGAGTAGATCTCCACCTCCACAAGGCTCTCTTGGAATAATAATAAAAAAAAATAAAAAATAAAAAAAAAAAACTTAAAGAGAGTTCAAAGAATGAAAAGAAGAAAAAAGAAAAATGAGGAAAAGAAATGAGAACTTTGCAGGAGAGTTTGGAGAAGGAAGCATAGAAATTATTATGAAGAAAACTCCTTAAAATAGATTTATTGAAATGAAAAAAGCATAAAACTCCTTATAAAATAGATTTGATGAAATTGGAAAAGAAAATAACTCTTGGAAAAACAAAATTTTTGAAATAGAAAAAAAAAATCAATTGTACAAAATAACTCATTTAAAAGTTCAATTGACAAATACAAAAGAAAACTGAAGAAAACCGTTCACTAAAACTTACAACTGAATAAATATAAGTGAAAGACTCAATGAAGCATAAAGAATCAGTCAAACAAAAACAAAAACAAAAAAACAAAAACAAATAAAAATTTAAAAATATATAAAATATCTCATTGGAAAAAGAACTGACCTAGAAAATACATATAGGGAAGACAATCTAAGAATTATTGGACTACCTGAAAACTATGATGAAAAAAAGAGCTTAGACAAAATCTTTCTAGAAATCATCAAGGAAAACTGCTCCGATATCCTAGAACCAGAGGGTAAAATATCCATTGAAAGAATGCATTGATCACCTCCTGAAAGAGATCCCAAAATTAAAACTCCAAGGAATATTATAGCTAAATTTCAGTATTATTAAATCAAGAAGAAAATATTTCAGGCAGCCAGAAAAAAGGAAAAAAAAAAACAATTTAAATATTGAGGAGTCACAATTAGTATTACCCAGGACCTAGCAGCTTCTACTTTAAAATATTGAAAGGCTGGGAATATGATATTTTGAAGGGCAAAGAAGCTTGTATTGGAGCCAAGAATCAACTATGCAACAAAATTAAGCATTATCTCTCAGGGAAAAAAATGACCTTTTGATGAAAGAGGTGAATTTCATTTAAATATTATGAAAAGACCAGAGCTGAACAGAAAATCTTATCTTCAAATACAGAATTTGAGAGAAGGATTTTAAAAAGTGAATAGGAAAAGGAAAAAAAAAATTTTCTTTAAATATTAATAATTTTACATCCCTATATAGGAAGATCTCTCTTAGGTGTATGCTTAAAGTGTATGGCTTTATTGTGATGATATAAAAAAAAAAAGAAACTAGAAATAGAAAAGGAATTGTACTGGAAGAAGAGGAAAGGAGATAAAATGGGGCAAATTTATAAAAAAGTGTTACAATTGAGGGAAAGAAGTGAGGGGATGAGCATTATGTGAACCTTAATATCATAAGATTTCACTCAAAGAGAGAATATTATACATATTTTGCTTCACAGAAAAACTTGTGTCATCCTATAAGGAAGTAGGTGAGGGAAAGGAAAAGAGGGAGACTAATAGAAAGGAGAACAGAAGTAGAAGAGGAAATGGATGAGAAAGGAGGCTGGGGTTGTAAAAAGGGAGGACTATTTGAGGGAGGTAGTGGTCAGCAACAAAACACAGAGAAGAGGGAAAGGGGAAAAGGGAAAAGAGAAGTATTACTTGCCAGGAAATGTGGAGTTAGTAATTTTAACTGTGAATATCAATTAGATAAATTCTTTCATAAAACAGAAATGGATAGGAGACTGGATTAAAATCCAGACTCCTACAAGGTATTCTTTACAAGAAACACATTATAGCAGAGTGATACATACAGAGCAAAAGCAAAAGACTGGAACAGAATCTATTATACTTCAGCTGAAGTTTAAAAAAAAGAGGGGCAGAAATCCTGATCTCAGATCAAGCAAAAACAAAAAATAGATCTAATTAAAAGAGATATGGAAGGAAACTACAAATTGCTAAAAAGGTATTTTTAATAAAAATATAATTATGCTCTGGGAGCAGATTTCTTGGGCAGCTTCTGGAAGGCAGCCTTAGTTTCAGTTAAGTTCAATAATCCTAAATGCAGCAAGGAGTTAAAGTCCAAATCTTTTATTTTCTCCTTCCAAATCTTATCTCCTTCCTTGGGCCCTGTTAGCTTTAATAGAGGCCTATCTCTCTCCTTGGTTCCCAAGAGCTCTTTTCTGAATGTCTTGAGCCAGCATGAAGGTGGAAGTTAGAATGAATCTTGACTCCTCCTCTCAGAGAGTTGGCTTGTGGGTTTCTAACTTGTGGGTCTCCTGGAAGTCAATCCTAATTATGAATCTCCTGGAAGTCCATGAGTGGGCTTGTCCTTTAGACTTGTGAATCTCCTGGACTTATGAATCTCCCCATTGAATCCTGGCTCTGAATCTCCTGGAGCTTCCAGTGGGCTTGTCCTTTTATAAACTCCTAAAGGTGTGAAAGGTGTGAACTCTGAACTAGAGAACTGTTAAGTACCATGCTAAATTAGACAACTGACTTAGCACCATATAAGAACCCTAACTGGTATTGTAGATATGAAGTAATATCAATACTAAGTATATGTGCACCAAGTGATATAGCATCCAAATCTCTAAAAAAGTAGAGAGAAAGGTAAAAGAAGAATTAGACAGAAAAACTATGCTAGTGAGGGATATCAACTTTTCTCTATCATAATTAGATGAATCAACCCACCAAATACATCAGAAAGAAGTTAAGGAGGTAAATTGAATTAAAATTTTCTAAGAAAAGTTAGGTTTGACAAATCTTTTTCAGATCATGGTACAATAAAAATTACATGCAATAAAGAATCAGGGGGAAATAGTTAATAGGAAACCAAATAATCTAATCCAAAGAATGAGTGGGTAAAACTCCCAATCATAGACACAATCAATTTCATCAAAGAATCAATAATGAAAGAGCACACCAAAATGTATGGAACGTAGCCAAAGCAGTTCTTAAGGGAAATTTCATATCCTCCAGATGCTTGCTTGCAAAAAATAGAAAAAAAATCAATGAATTGGACATGACACTATAAAACCTAGAAAACAGAGCAAACTAAAAAATACATAAATACCAAATTTCAAAATCTGAAAATAAAAGGAGACATTAATAAAATTGAAAGTAAGGAAACAATTGAACTAATAAACAAATCTTAGAATTGGTTTTATGAATAAACCAACAAAATAGATAAACCTTTAGTTAATTTGATTAGAAAAAGGAAAGAAGGCAATCAAATTGTTAATTTCAAAAATGAAAAGGGAGAACTTTCCAACAATAAAGAGAAAATTTGAGCAATAATTAGGAGCTATTTTGCCCAACTGTATACCTGTAGAGGGTTGCAGATAGTGGGGGAACTCGGTAAGGTATAAGACCCAAATACTAAGGAATGAATCTCCCCCATGCTGAGGGAAGTATGAAGCACATGTAGTTAGGTTAATAGAAAAGCAAAGTTTGTTGGTTACTCAAAAGCAGATCACTGGACTCTTAAATGTATTAGATTGTCCAACAAATTTGATAATCTAAGTGAAATGCATGAAAATTTACAAAAATATAGATTTCCCAGATTAATAGAAGAAATAAATTACTTAAATAATCTCATTTTAGAAAAAGAAATTGAACAAGTTATTAATCAACTCCCTAAGAAAAAAATCTCCAATGACAGATGGATTTACATATAAATTCTACCAAACATTTAAAGAACATTTAAATTAATTCCAATACTATGCAAACTATTTGGGAAAATGTAACATGCTGTTGTCTCCAGAAGCTGCTGATCGCTCTCTTGGAGATCTGTTGTGTCAACTCAAATCTCTCAGGCAGATTCTTCTTCCTGTAGAGAGCCGCCTCAAGTCTGGTCCAGACATAAACTCCGTCTCTCTTCCAGAGCTGCACTCTTTTATCCTCCCAGAGAATGGGAGTGGGATAATGCAAGGGCTTCTGGGAAAAATTACTTTAACCAATGAACTTGCTCCTCCTGAGCATGCAAGCTCTTCCCCAGGAATTCACAAGTAAAACTACCAATAGAGGCCGGAACTAGAGAATTGTCAAGTACTGACTTAGCACTTAGTAAGAACCTAATATCTCATTATCTCATTAGCACTTAGTAAGAACCTAACAGGAAAATATGAAAAAAAGTAGTCCTACCAAATTCCTTTTATGACACAGATGTGATGCTTATACCTAAACTAGGTAGGGTCAAAAAAAAGAAAAAGAAAAGAAAAGAAAAAATTATAGACCAATATCCATAATGAATATTGATGCAAAAACAGTAAATAAAATAAAATACTATTCCCCAGGATGATATACCATGACCAAGCAATATTTATACCAGAAATGCAGAGCTGGTTCTATATTAGGAAAGCTAATTTTTTTAATTATCATAGCTTTTTATTTACAAAATATATGCATAGGTAATTTTTCAGCATTGACAATTGCAAATCCTTTTGTTCCAATTTTTCCCCTCCTTCCCCCACCCCCTCCAGATGGCAGGTAGACCAATACATGTTAAATATGTCAAAGTATATGTTAAATACAATATATGTATATATGGCCATACAGTTATTTTGCTGCACAAGTAGAATCGGATTTTTAAATAGTGTACAATTAACCTGTGAAGGAATTGAAAAATTCAGGCAGACAAAAATAGAGGGATTGGGAATTCTATGTAGTGGTTCACACTCATTTCCCAGAGTTCTTTTGTTGGGTGTAGCCGATTAAATTCATTACTGTTCTATTGGAACAGTTCTATTTTTTCATCTCCTTGTCCAATAGGGCCACATCCATCATAATTTATCATCATATAGTATTGTTGTTGAATTATATAAGTAACTCCTGATCCTTCTCATTTCATTCAACATCAGTTCAAGTAAGTCTTTCTAGGACTTTCTGAAATCATCCTGCTGGTCATTTCTTACAGAAAAATAATATTTCATAACATTCATATATCATAATTTATTCAACCATTCTCCAATTGATGGGCATCCACTCAATTTAGGAAAACTATTAATATAGTTGACTATGTCAATAACCAAACTAACAGAAATCATATGATTATCTCAACAAATGCAGAAAAAAAAATTGAAACTGGGCTTATATCCCAAGGAAATACTCAAGAAGGGAAAGGGACCTGTGTGTGCCAAAATGTTTGTAGCAGCTCTTTTCATAGTGGCTAGAAACTGGAAGATGAATGGATGGCCATCAATTGGAGAATGGTTGGGTAAATTATGGTCTATGAAGGTTATGGAATATTATTGCTCTGTAAGAAATGACCAGCAGGATAAATTCAGAAAGGCTTAGAGAGACTTGCATGAACTGATGCTGAGTGAAATGAGCAAAACCAGAAGATCACTATACACTTCAACAACAATACTGTATAAAGATGTATTCTGATGGAAGTGGATATCTTCAACATAAAGAAGATACAACTCACTTCCAACTGATCAATAATGGACAGAAACAACTACACACAGAGAAGGAACACTGGGAATTTAATGTAAAATATTAGCACTACTGTCTATCTACCCAGGTTACTTACACCTTCGGAATCCAATATTTAAAGTGCAACAAGAAAATGGGATTTATACACATATATTATATCTAGGTTATACTGTAACACATGTAAAATGTATAAGATTGCCTGTCATCTAGGGAAGGGAATAGAGGGAGGGAGCGGAAAATCTGGAAAAATGAATACAAGGGATAATGTTATTAAAAAAATTACTCATGCATATATACTGTCAAAAATGTATAATTATAAAATTAATAAAAAAAGAAATAAAGTCAGATCTAATCAATTGGAAAAAAAACTAAATTGTTAATATAATAAAAATGATAATTCTATCTAAATTAATCAACTTATTCAGTGCCATACCAATCAAACTCCCAAGAAAGTATTTTACAGAGCTAAAAAAAAAATAACAAAATTCATCTGGAAGAACAAAATGTCAAGAATTTTAAGGGAATTAATAAAAAATGCAAATAAAGGTGGCCTAACTGTACCATATCCAGAAGTATATTATAAATCAGCAGTTATCAACACCATTTGGAACTGGCAAAGAAACAGACAAGGTGATCGATAGAATAGGTTAAGTTCACAAGAGACAACAGTCAATGGTTATAGTATAGTAATGTTTAATAAATCCAAACACCTCAGCTTCTAAAATAAGAACTCATTATTTGACAAAAATTGTTGGTCTTATCCCAGATAATTTACTTCTCACTTAATCGTCTTTAATAAAATTCTAGCCACAAGTACTGGGTAAGGAGTAAGGCTTTGTTCTGGTTGTGCTGGGAGGTTCACCCACTCTATCAAACTGTCTCCTTGATGAAGGACTGCTGTGGGTGTTTCTTTTGTAGCAAAAACTGATATTTCCAAGGGTTTTTTAATAACTCTTTCAACCAAATTGGATAAAGCCAATTCAACTTCTGTTAAAGCTTCTTGAGCTTCTTTTGTAAGCTGGAGTGGTGAGTTTAAAGTAGTGTCTCCCCTTAAAATGTCAAATAATGGTTGTAATGGATGCATTATTTGGATGTCTCCTATCAATTTCTGAAAGTCATTTAAGGTGTTCAACTTTTCTGTTCTTAAAGAAAGTTTTTGAACTGTAAGCACCTTAGGATATACTTTATATCCTAAATATTGAAAAGGGACACATTTTTGAATTTTTTTCTGGAGCTATATGTAATTTGTTGTTCCTTAGTGTTTCTACAGTGTTTTGTAAACATGCTTCTAACATTTGTTCCTCAGGTGCACATCCCAAGATATCATACATGTAATGTAATAATGCTTTTGGAAATGCTTTTCTTATTGAAGTAAGAAGAGCAGCAACATATATTTGACACACAGTACAATTATTTTCATTCCCTGTGGCAAAACTTTCCATATATATTTTTATAATGCTCAGCTAAATTAACCCTGGGTATTGAAAAGGCAAATCTTTTCATATGCTTTTTTTTCAGAGGGATAGAAGAGAAAAAAAATCAACAATGTCTATATCCCAAAGAGGCCATTCTCTAGGCAATTGAATAGGAATGTGAAGTCCAGGCTGAAGAGTCCCCATAGTTTCCATCGTTTCATTTACTTATCTCAGATAAGCCAACATCTTCTATTTTCCTGATTTCTTTTTTACAACAAATACAGGGCAATTCCAAGGACTTAGAGAAGGTTGTAAGTGTCCTTGCTCAAGTTGCTCCTGTATCTAATAAGGCCTGAATTTTCTCACTTGTTAGGGTTCACTGTTCTACTCATGCTGCTATGTAAAAGCCTGAAACTGAGTTGATGCACTGAGGTCTGAGCACTTGAGACTAATTACCAATTGGACAATACTCTATTAGCATATGCTTGGAGAATGGCCTTGCCCAACTATTCTGTGCTGGCTTGATGTAGGGTGTAAACAGAGAATTGTGAGAGGGATCAGAGGGTGGAGTAAAATAAGTGGGAGTCACTTATTGGAAGTGGGAAAAGAGAAAGAAGGGATGGAGATTTCTATGTCCATTCCCCTGGCTGCTATCCCAAAAGACCACAAATAATGATCAAGGACTTTTGCTTATCCTGACTTCAGCTGATTCTAAGGTATCCAGGGTGCTAACTCTGTCTTCACACTGCTATATCAGTTTTCTATTGAATGGGAACAGATGAGAGTGTTAGCAGACCTTCAACAGCAGCTCTGCCTAAAAAGTCAAAGTACTCAATTGCAATCCTAACTGTTGTATGATGCCTTTTCCCATAGATTGATGGGAATTTTTTTTGGTCATTTTGAAAAATGAGTAAAAAACTTCTGTTTCATCTTCAAATTTCCCTATCAAAGGGGTAGAATTAATTCCAGCTGTTATTGATCCTCCTCTGCCAGACATATAGATTTGGCCAATGACTGGGCCATTTAGCACCTCTATGACTGCACAATCTGCACCCATGTCTACCAATCCTTTCATTGGTATGCCATTTACATAGATAGTGAGAATAGGGTAGTCACGTGAATTGGCTGTAGTCCAAAATATTGCTAGATTCTATTGTTGGGAGTCAAAATCTGGGTTCATATCACCAGATTGCCTATCAGGAGTGTGTATCAGTAACCCTGATGCTACTACTTCTCCTGGGTGGTAAGTCACACATTGTCTACCTGTATTAGTGATTGCAATATAAGCTACACATTCCTCAATTTCCCAAATCAGTGTATAGATGGATACTGTTTTGTAAGCACTCTCTGGAGATGAAATGATCAAGCCTAGTATGTCTGGAGGCAAGAGATCTATAGTCTGACAGAGACAGATTCCACCTCTCCAGGGGATATCTCAGTAGTCCCAGCTGTATATAACTATTCTCCTGAATTAAAACCCCTTTCTCCTATCAGGTTGCTTCTTGTCTGATTTGTCATGTCAGAGTACTGGATTTCTAAATGCTCTCTGGGTGTCACCATGCCCCAAGTGTTTTTGGCCTGGGGCCCTGGAGCTGGGCCCTACTCCCCATTTTCCTGAGTCAGCCTATATTCTTATGCCCAATGGAGGACTTTGTTGCATTTTGGACATAGGGTTTGGGTCTTATTCTCCCACCCTATCTTCTATGCCAACATTGAGAGTTCAGATGCCCTACTTTTCACATTGAAAGCATTGAGAATATTATATCACCGTACTAAGTACTAAGTATATGTGAACTAGAGAACCATTTTCTCATCAATTCCACTGAGTTAACACCTTGTTGGAAGTATGCTTGTTTCAAGTGTACTTCTCCAGACTTCCAATCCTATACATATGATATTTGTGTAAATGTATATAGAAGAACATCACATTTTAACATAAATTAGTTTACTTGCCATCCAGGGATAGGAGGAAGAAAAAAAATTGGAACACAAGATTTTGCAAGGTGAGTGTTGAAAATTATCTATGCATGTGTTTTGAAAATTTTTAAAAATTATGGAAAAGGAAGTGTGCAAGATCAAAAGAGATGTAATTTTTTAAAAAAAAATTAAGAAAGAGAACATGCTGTTAATTAACCTCAAAGAATGCTACAAAAGAGTAACTGACAATAGTAACAAGTACCAGATGAAAAGTAAAAAAGTTGCTCTGTCACATAATTATGATAGACAATACAAAGAAATAAATACACAATGAACTTTATTACTGATTAAATCCAGAAATAAAACTCTTTTTCATAATAACTCTTGGGAAAATTAAAAGTAGAAATTTTATGTTATTTTACAATAAGTTTAGTTTTATAAATGATTTTAATGTAAAAAGTCATATGATTAAAATGGAAAAAATAAAAGATTTTATCTTGCAAAAGCATGATTGGTTAAAAGACTTCCATCCATATGCACAATGAGCAGATTTGATTTTATTTGTACAAAAAGTTTGAAATTTAAAAATTAGAGATTGCCTATTTTGTGATTTACAAAATATAAAGACTTTGGCACAACTAAAATCAACGCATAAAAATCAAAGAAAAATCTTTGAATTAAATATATTTGGTAATATTTTAATAATTCAAAAAACAACTTTAAAAATACTGGGGCATCTAGGTGGCACAGTAGATAGAACCCCAGCTCTAAAGTCAGGAGGACCTGATTTTAAATCTGGTTTGAAATATGGTTAGGAGTCTAAACTCAAATGATACAGATCAAAAAAATAAATAATTTCTGTTTTACCCAAGAATAAAAATCATTTTCAACAGAAGTTGGAGAAATTTTATACTCGCTATTTTGTCACAGCTTCTCCCTCCAGCGAAAAGATTGGTCCATTTCTTGCATTTTACAATATTTGTGATATGTCCACTGCATATTTCCCCTAATACTTTTCATATTCATATTCATATTCAAAAATGATGGAAAACTTCACCATGGGATGTTGTTTAATATTCAATTAGGCTATTAAGCAGGTTGCAATAGTTATTTGGTCATATAAGTTAATTGACCCCCAACTCATTAGGGCTGGATGAGCTATTATCTTAATTTTGTGGTTTTCTCAAAACCACAAGACTCTTTTTGATTTTTTGATTGTTGAATCCAGCTGTGCCTTCCTAACTCCCCAATGCCTTATTTGCTCAAAGCTTCTATTAATCACTTTAATTAATTAAGTAATTGGTTGATTAATTAATATGTGGAATCTTAATATTTCTTAACCTCATATATTCTGAAAATCTCTTGGTCAGTGGTACCCATTATCACTTACTACTGCAATATTTGCAATACTGTGGCAATCCAACTTTTCAGTATTTCTCATATGAAAACTTTAGAAGATGACAAATGTGGTTAAAGAAGGAGCCAAGAAAGTTAGCCAGAGCTGTCATGAGTCTTTGATCTCTTTCTAATCTGACTTTGGACATGAATTAACTTGCTGCATAACTCAAAGAAGTAGTATATTTCTCATGAAAAGACCCAGATGGGCATTGGTCTAAAGATTTTTTTTTGGTTAAACATGGTAGAAATATATGTTAAATCTAACATATGCATATGTATTTATACAATTCTCATGCCACGCAAGAAATAAAAAGGGAAGCAAAACAAAATGCAAACAAACAACAACAAATAGAGTGAAAATTCTATATTGTGAATAACACTCAGTTCCCATAGTCCTCCGTCTGGGTTAGTTGGATGTCTTCATTACTGAACAATTTGAACTGGTTTGAATCATCTCATTGTTGAAGAGAGCTATGTCCATCAAAATTGATCATCATATAATCTTATTGTTGCCTATGTATAATGATCTCTAGTTCTACTCATTTCACTCACATTTCAGTTCATGTAAATCTCTTCAGCTCTCTCTGAAATCATCCTGCTTGTCTTTCTTATAGAACAATAATATTCCATAACATTCATATACCATAATTTATTCAGCCATTCTCCAATTGATGGGTATCTATTCACTTCCAAGTTTCTTGCCACTATAAAAATGGCTTCCACAAATATTTTTGCATATATGGATCCCTTTCCTTCATTTAAAATCTCTTTGGGAGATAAGCCCAATAGAAACACTTCTGGATCAAAGGGTATGCACAATTACTCTCCAGAATGGTTGGATCCATTTACAATTCCACCAATAATGTATTAGTGTCCCAGCTTTCTCACATCCCCTCCAACATTTGCCATTATCTTTTCCAGTCAGCTTAGCCAATCTGAGAGTTTTGTAGTGCATCTTAGAGTTGTCTTAATTTGCATTTCTCTGATAAATAGTGATTTAGAGTACCTTCTTTCTATTTTTCCTTCTATTAAGTTATTCCTTCCCTTTTCTCCTTTCTCTTTCTACTTTCCTATAAGGTGAGAGGAGTTTCTCTGTGAAACCAAATATGTCTAATATTCTCTCTTTGAGCCAAAATTGATGAAAAATTCACACCATGTTCATTCCCCTCCTTTCTTTCCCTCAATTATAATAGATTTTCTTTGCTTCTTCATGAGAAATAGTTTCCCTTATTTTATCTCTATTTTTCCCTTTTTCCAGTACACTATCCTTTCCACCTCTAGTTTCTTTTTTATATTATAACAGCAAAATCAAATTATACATACATTCTCCATGTATAACAGAGATATAGTTCTCCAGAGTTCTTTTCTTTTTACTTTTTATGCTACTCTTGAGTTCTATATTTGGAGATCAAATTTTTTGTTGAGTATATGTTGTGTGTGTGTATATATATATATATATATATATATATATATATATATACATATATACACATGATATACATATACATATATATATAAATATATATATATATATATATATAAATATATATATACATATATATATATTTATGTATATATATACATAAACATCTGGGCAGTTCTCTTTGAAGATTTCCTGGAAAATAGTGTCTAGGCTCTTTTTTTCATCATAATTTTCAGGAAGTCTAATAATTTACAGATTACCTCTCCTACATATATTTTACAGGTCTGTTGTTTTCCCAAGTATTTATCATTTTTTCAATTTCTTCTTTTTCTTTCTTTCTTTTTTTTTTTTTGTTTTGTTTTGTTTTGCTTTACTGATTCTTGGTGTCTTCTTGAGTCTTCCATTTCCGTTTGTTCAATTCTGATTTTTAATGAATTATTTTCTTCATTTACTCTTATTTCGTTTTGTAACTGTTCAATTGAGTTTTTAAATAAGTTGTTTTGTTCTATGGAATTCTTTTCCATTTTAGCAATTTTATTTTTAGAGAGCTACTTTCTTTTTCCAATTCACTAATTCTATTTTCTTTGAAATTGCTTATCTTTCCCAATTTACTAATTTTGTTTTTCAGGGATTTGATATCTTTATACACTCTATCTTTTAATGAGTGAGATGACTTTTTCAGACTCTCTTGACAAGCTTCCCTTTCCTTTCCCCATTTTTCTTCTAGCTCTTTTGTAGGAGCCTTTATAATATCTTCTATGAGAGTCTTGTTTGGTGGGGATTCAACTAGAGACAATCTGTTTTAGTGTCCTCAGAGTTTGAAGTCTGCTCTTTATAAGTGTAAAAGCTATTTATCCTTAGAGCTCACTTTAACTTTTTACTCCTTTTGACAAAAAAAGAAACAAAGAAAACAAACAAACAAACAAAAAAAGAAAATGTGGTCTGGTTTTTGGGCAGTGTGATGTTACTAAACTTCCCCTACAGACTACAGCAAGTAGCAGTGAAGCAGCAGCAAAACAGCAATGGAGCTTCAATGCCTGCACAGAAGTTGCTCTCTAAGACTCTGAGAGCATGCTGAGTTACTCTTGATACTAGGTGGTGTGGCCAGGTCCTGGAAGAACCTAGTGTTTTGGGATTATAGTCTTTTTCCACTGTGTTTGTAGCTTCTCTGATGAATTACTGGCTTGCTGCCAGGGCAAAGTAGCACATACTGTAGTAAAGTTCCCTCTGCAAATTTTCCAAAGGCTGAGACCACACCCCGCCCCTCTCCAATCTGGTCAGTTTTAGTTGCCTTTTGTGTGCTCCCTGCCTGCCTGAGGTCTGTGCCTGGTCTAATTGTCCCCACCACAAGCAAAAACAGACCTTTTTTGGTGAATTTGGAGGAAATCTTCTGTTGGTAATGTGCTGTGTTCCCAATATATATATATATATATATATATATATATATATATACCTTTTCCATCCATCTTGGCTCCACCCATCTTGGCTCTGCCCCCTGGAGAATTTCTTAATTCTGGAATTTCTGGACTACTGTGAGACATGGGCATCTATAGTAAAATGATGAGTACTAGGAAATAGGGATCCAGCAGATTGCTTATGATATGAAATGCTGACTCAACATAATAATGGTGCAGGTCTAAAACTCTCAAGAAGAACAGTAGAGGGATTATTAGAGAGATCCAGTCTTCAAAATCTGTATCTTATTTCTATTTATCTAATATATATTAGATAAATATATATGTATGTATTTAAACATATGTGTATATATGTGTATGTGTATATGTGTGTATGCATGAAAGAGAGAAAAAGAAAGCATCAGGGTTGAGAGGAAGAGAGAGACAGAGACTGAGACAGAAATGGAATACTTAAATACAGAATTAATACTGGAAAGGGAGAGAAAAATTAAGCTACAATAAGGATGTCTCTGTGTGTATATGTGTGTGTGTATGTATGTGTGTGTCTTTCTTTGTCTGTTTCTCTACATTCCTCTCCTCCCCCTCTCATATACACATACACACAAAATCCTAGTCCTGTTACCTTACCATTTTGTACACTCATCATCTTAAGAGAAAAGTGCCTTAAGAGAAATCAACAAACCAGTTCTGAAATTTTCAGAGTTCATGACATGAATCCATTGAGCCACATGGCAATGTGATTTAGGGATGGGAAGGGGAAAGAAAGGGTACATGGCAATCCTAATTATCAGTTATTTGGAAAAAGTAATACAAAAAGGGCAAGATGTTTTATGGAACAAATACAAATTCTGAATATTCTGGTCTCCAAATGAATTAGGAGATCACAGCTTAGACATTCTAACTAAGCACAGATGCTCCTGATTAGGAACTAAGTTTGGTCTTTAGCAAGACATGGTAACTGAACATTTATGTGTTTTCAAATTCCAAAGATTTCCAAAACAAAAATAAGATCTTTACTTTTTCTCACACCTATCATCAAGTGTGCATAATACTTCAGGCAACATGTCTTTTAGAAATGGGATTTAATTGATTTATGAAAAGGAAAAAAAAAACCTATATCATATCAAGTTGTAAACTTTGACCAATGCTTAAGGATTTTAAAAATTTTATGCTTTTCAGTTAGCAGACTGGATTAAAAGTCAGAATCCTACTATATGTTGTTTACAGGAAACACACCTGAAACAGGGTGATACATTCAAACTAAAAATAAAAGGGTGGAGCAGAATCTACTATGCTTCAGGTGAAGCCAAAAAAGCAGGGGTAGCCATCCTCATCTCAGATCAAACAAAAAACAAAAATTGATCTAATTAATTAATTAAAAGAGTAAAGGGTAGCATCAATAATAAATAATGAAGCAGTATCAATATTAAACATATACCCACCAAGTGGTGCAGCATCTAAATTCTTAAAAGAGAAATTAAGAGAGCTGCAAAAAGAAATAGCAAAACTATAACAGTGGGAGATCACAACCTTGCACTCTCAGAATTAGATAAATCAAACCACAAAATAAATAAGAAAGAATTCAAAGAGGTAAATAGAATACTATAAAAGTTTGATATGATAGATCTTTGGCAAAAGCTAAATGGAGACAGAAAGAAGTATACTTTCTTCTCAGCAGTTCATGAAACCTATACAAAAATTGTTCATATACTAGGACATAAAAACCTCAAAATCAAATGCAGTAAGGCAGAAATAGTAAATGCATCCTTTTCAGACCACAATGCAATGAAAATTACATTTAATAAAAAACCAGGGGAAAATAGACCAAAAATAATTGGGAACTAAATAATCTTATACTAAAGAATGATTGAGTAAAACAGCAAATCATATACATAATTAATAACTTCACCCAAGAAAATGACAATAATGAGACATCATGCCAAAATGTGTGGGATACAGCCAAAGCAGTAATAAGGGGAAGTTTTATATCTCTAGAGGCCTACTTGCATAAAATAGAGAAAGAGAGGGTCAAGGAATTGAGCTTACAACTAAAATTGCTAGAAAAGGACCAAATTAAAAAACCCCAGACAAACACAAAACTTGAAATTCTAAAAATAAAAGGTGAGATTAATAAAATTGAAAGTAAAAAAAAACTATTGAATTAATTAATAAAACTAAGAGTTGGTTCTATGAAAAAACCAACAAAATAAACAAACCCTTAGTAAATCGGATTAATTTAATTAACTTTAATTAAACATTTTTTTGTGTCCAAGGTTGATAACCTTACTGCCCTTGATTTCTTACTATTATTTATCCCATATAAAAGTGTTTTTAAATTTTATCATTTCTTCATTTTGAACATCCATTGTATATTTCCTTTTTTCTCCACTTATCATCACTACCCTTGTAGAGCTCTTTGCTATCTCTAGATTTTTGCAATAGCTTTCAATTGGTTTCCCTGAGTAAAATCTCTTCCAACTCATATCCCTCAGCCACTCAATTGCAACAATGATTTTCTTAAATCCCAAATATATCTACATGACCCCCATCTCATGCACATACAAAGACATCCCCATTAAACTCCAATGGAACTATATTTTGCTTGGTATAAACTAAAAAGTCTTCTGTTAGGCTGGCCCCTTTCTGCCCTTCTATTCTGCCACACCCATGTCAAGAAAAGAAAAATAAAAGAAACAAGGTCAAAGAAGAAACAAAATTATGACTTTTTTCCACATTATTTGTTGATTTGCTTAAGAATCATAGAGTGAACTAAAAAATTAGTTGAAACAATGGACAACTTTAACAAAGTTATAAGATAAAATAAACCTATTTAAATAACTGATTTTTCTATTTATCAGCAACAAAAGCTGATGAGATGTCTATTTTAAACAATTACAAAAAGCAGAAAATACCTGGGAATTCATTTCTTCAATACACAGGAACTATAGGACACAATAAATAAAACACTGTGAACTAATGCAATAAAAATGATAATATTACTATCATCAATTTAATTATTAAATGCTATACCAATCAAACCACCAAAATGGTACTTTGCAGAACTTGAAAAAAATGACAACAAAATTCAGCTAAAGGAAAACAAAGTCAAAACATTAAAGGAAATATTTTCTTTTAAATTAAGTGATGGGTCTTCACAATACTAGGTCTCTTTTTTATTTTTTTTTATTATGGCTTTTTATTTACAAAACATATGCATGGACAATTTTTCAACACTGACTCTTGCAAAACCTTCTGTTCCAACTTTTCCCTTCCTTCCCCCTACCCATCCTTGCTGCACAAGAAAAATTGGACCAAGAAAGAAAGAAAAAAAAAAACTTAAGAAAGAAAACAGAAATGCAAGCAAACAATAACAGAAAGAGTGGAAATGCTATGTTGTGGTACTCATTTCCCATAGTTCTCTTTCTGGGTGTAGCTGATTCTCTTCTTTACTAAACATTTGGAACTTGTTTAAATCATTGCATTGTTGAAGAGAGTCACATCCATTAGTATTGATCATCATATAATCATATATATATATATATATATATATATATATATATATATATATATATATATATATAATAATCTCTTGGTTCCGATTTTTTCACTTAGCATCAATCCATGTAAGTCTCTCCAGGCCTCTATGAAATCATCCTGGAGGCGGAGCCAAGATGGCAGAGAAGAAACACACGACTCTGTGACCGTCCTCACTCCCTCACAACCAATTAGATAAATTAAGCCTTAGAATAAGCCCAGTACTGATAGATACCACAAGGACTGGAAGCACAACTTACCAGCTGAAGAGAATCTGGAGTTTCAACAGAAAAGGTCAGTCCCCAGGGGAGGAAGAAGAGAGGCCAGCACAGATGGCTGGGTGCTAGCATACTCTGCCAATCACACTGGGAAGGGCTCTGGGATCACAGAAGCCACTGAGATAAAGGAATCTGGCACAGGCTATTAGCTCTTCTCTGCTAATTATTTAGCAGTTCAGAAGGGAAATCTAAACACTTTAAAAATTCAGATAGATTAGATTTTCCCCGGATCCTGGGGGTGACTCAGCAGATCTCGGCACCAGGGGGTGTGGCCTCAGCTCCCACCTGAGAATAGTTAAGAGATTGACAAGTGGGTGGATACGGCCCAAGGCAACACACACTGCCTAGCTTAGCTGGAGGGAGTGGAACTCAGCTCCAAGAAGTCCCAGAGAAGCGGAACCTTTGAACTAGGGACCGCGGTTTCTGGCAGACACTTCCAGTTTGAGCACAGGGGCTTTTCACCTCACCTGCTGCAGACATCGACGCCCCACCAGGACCCATAGGGTGGGCTTTGTGCTGCCTTTACTGTTCAGCGCCCCCGGGGCACAGCAGCGCTAATCACCTCTGAGGCACCTCCAGGGAGGGGGTGGGGAACTCTCTCCCAGAGCTCTATCTTAGCTCAGGCGCAGGAGCCGCTGCATCCATCCAGTCTGGGAGGAAGCTGGTAAAGAAGTAAATAAATAATTTCCTACCCCAGGGACAGACCCCAAAAGATTTTTAAAATATGAGCAAAAAAGCAAAAAAAAAACATAGATTCCTTCTACACAGAGAAAGAGCGGGTATCCAACCCCGAGGAAATTAACAGCAGAGAGACAGCAGATAACAACCTAAAGGGGAACGATTCCTGCCCCCCATCACATAACTCTCTCCTAGAAGACAATATTAAAAAATTAAGGGAGTTTGAAGTAAAATGGGGAAAGGAAAGGGAAGCTATGATAGAGAATAACAACGTCCTGAAATTGGAGTTGGAAAAAATAAAGAATTCACAGGAGATGCAGGGAAACAAAATTTATGAATTAGAAAAGGTTAAAAAAACACAGGAAAGTAGGATTTCTGAATTGGAGAAGATAAAAAAGTCTCAAGAAAATAGAATTTCTGAATTGGAAAAAGAAAATAATTCTCAAAAAAAAATTAGGGAAATGGAAAAAAATTCAATAGAGCAAAATAATTCATTTAAAAACGAAATTGGGCATTTACAGAAAGAACTAAAAACTGTGAAAGAAGAAAATAACTCCTTAAAAGTCAGGATGGAACAAATAGAAATGAATGATTCACAGAGGACCCAAGAATCAGTCAAACAAAACAAAAAAAATGAGAAGCTGGAGAACAACGTCAAATACTTACTGGGAAAATCTATAGACCTGGAAAATAGATCTAGGAGAGATAATCTGCAGATCATTGGACTTCCAGAAAACTATGACCAAAAAAAGAGCCTAGATTCTATTTTACAGGAAATTATCAAAGAGAACTGTCCAGAGATAATAGAAACAGAAGGGAAAGTAGATGTGGAAAGAATTCATCAAACTCCTTCTGAAATAGACCCTAAAAAAAGAACACCATGGAATATAGTGGCTAAGCTGCAGAATTACCACACAAAGGAGAAAATCCTGCAAGCAGCTAGAAAAAAACAATTTAAATACCAAGGTGCCACAATAAGGGTCACCCAAGATCTGGCTGCCTCCACATTAAAAGATAGAAGGGCCTGGAACCTGATATTCCGAAAGGCAAAAGATCAAGGACTGCAACCACGAATGAACTACCCAGCTAAGTTTAGCATCTTTTTCCATGGAAGAAGATGGTCATTCAATGAAACAGAGGAATTCTATATGTTTCTAAGAAAAAAAACAGACTTAAACAAAAAATTTGATCTACATCCACAAGACTGAAGAGAAACAGAAAAAGGTACACAGAACCCTTGAGAACTATAACTCTGTTGTGGGTATATAAAAAATACTCAAGGATAATTTGATTTTACTGATATAAAAGAAAAAAAGGGGGGTGTAGTAAAGGGAAGGAGGTCGGTTCAGAAAAAGGGGAAGGAATGATAAAAAGAGGGAAACTACATCCCAGGAAGAGGCATAGAAAATACACCATATCTGAGGGAACTTAGTGAGGAGGAGAATCATTGTGTGAATCTTACTCTCATCAGGAGAGGCTCAAAGAGTAAATAATTAACATATTTGTTTTTCAGAGAATTTTCTCTCACCTCATTAAAAGGGGGGAGAGGAAAAGGGAAAAGGAAAAGGAGAATAAGTGAAGGGACTTGGAGGGAGGGAGGAGGGATCCTAAAAAAAAAAAAAAAAAAAAAAGGAGAGAGGGTTGCGCGTCACAAGGGGGGTCTGTAAATTAAATATCGGGGAGGGGGATCAGGGGGGTAAAGGGAAAAAAGCATAATCTGGGGATAATATGATGGCAGAAAATACAGAATTAGTAATTTTAACTGTAAATGTAAATGGGATGAACGATCCCATCAAATGGAGACGGATAGCAGATTGGATCAAAAAGCAGAACCCTACAATATGTTGTCTACAGGAAACACACTTAAAGCAGGGAGATACATACAGAGTAAAGGTAAAAGGTTGGAACAGAGCCTATTATGCTTCAGGTAAAGCCAAAAAAGCAGGGGTAGCTATCCTTATCTCAGATCAAGCAAAAGCAGAAGTAGATCTCTTTAAAAAAGATAAGGAAGGAAACTATATCCTGCTGAAAGGTAGCATAAATAATGAAGCCATATCAATACTAAACATATATGCACCAAGTGGTATAGCATCTAACTTTCTAAAGGAAAAGTTAAGAGAACTGCAAGAAGAAATAGACAGTAAAACTATAATAGTGGGAGATCTCAACCTTGCACTCTCAGATTTAGACAAATCAAACCACAAAACAAACAAGAAAGAAATTAAAAAAGTAAATAGAACATTAGAAAAACTAGGTATGATAGACCTTTGGAGAAAACTGAATGGCAATAGGAAGGAATATACTTTCTTCTCAGCAGTTCATGGATCCTATACAAAAATTGACCATATACTAGGACATAAAGATCTCAAAATTAAATGTAGGAAGGCAGAAATAATAAATGCCTTCTTCTCAGATCACAATGCAATAAAAGCTACATTCAGTAAAAAGTTAGGGGTAAATAGACCAAAAAGTAATTGGAAACTGAATAATCTCATCTTAAAGAATGACTGGGTGAAAGAGCAAATTATAAAAACAATTAACAATTTCACCCAAGATAATGATAATGATGAGACATCATATCAAAATCTTTGGGATGCAGCTAAAGCGGTAATAAGGGGAAATTTTATATCTTTAGAGGCTTATTTGAAGAAAATTGAGAAAGAGAAGATTAACGAATTGGGCTTACAACTTAAAAGGCTAGAAAAAGACCAAATTATAAACCCCCAACCAAAAATTAAACTCGAAATACAAAAATTAAAAGGAGAAATCAATAAAATTGAAAGTAAAAAAACTATTGAATTAATAAATAAAACCAAGAGTTGGTTTTATGAAAAAGCCAATAAAATAGATAAACCTTTGGTAAATTTGATCAAAAAAAAAGAAAGAGGAAAATCAAATTGATAGTCTTACAAATGAAAAGGGGGATCTTTCCACCAATGAAGAGGAAATTAGAGAAATAATAAGGAGTTACTTTGCCCAACTTTATGCCAATAAATTTGATAACTTAAGTGAAATGGATGACTTCCTCCAAAAATATAGGCTCCCTAGATTAACAGAGGAGGAGATAAATTGCTTAAATAGTCCCATTTCAGAAAAAGAAATAGAACAAGCTATTAATCAACTCCCCAGGAAAAAATCCCCAGGGCCAGATGGATTCACATGTGAATTCTACCAAACATTTAAAGAACAATTAGCCCCAATGTTATATAAATTATTTGAAAAAATAAGGGATGAAGGAGTCCTACCAAATTCCTTTTATGACACAGACATGGTACTGATACCTAAACCTGGTAGATCGAAAACTGAGAAAGAAAATTATAGACCAATCTCCTTAATGAATATTGATGCTAAAATCTTAAATAAGATATTAGCAAAAAGACTTCAGAAAATCATCTCCAAGATAATACACTATGATCAAGTAGGATTTATTCCAGGAATGCAGGGCTGGTTTAATATTAGGAAAACTATTAATATAATTGACCATATTAATAATCAAATTAATAAGAACCATATGATCATCTCAATAGATGCAGAAAAAGCATTTGACAAAATCCAACATCCATTCCTACTAAAAACTCTTGAGAGTATAGGAATAAATGGATTATTCCTTA
The DNA here is from genome assembly GCF_048593235.1 of Sminthopsis crassicaudata. Lineage (NCBI taxonomy): Eukaryota > Metazoa > Chordata > Mammalia > Dasyuromorphia > Dasyuridae > Sminthopsis > Sminthopsis crassicaudata. The sequence continues at coordinate 186,485,196 of NC_133617.1, read as the reverse complement.
GAATAATCAGGAGTATATATTTAAGACCGTCAGTAAGCATAATATGCAATAGAAATAAACTGCAACCTTTCCCAGTAAGATCAGGAGTGAAACAAGGTTGCCCACTATCACCATTACTATTCAATATAGTACTAGAAACGCTAGCCTCGGCAATAAGAGCCGAGAAAGAGATTCAAGGAATTAGAGTAGGAAATGAGGAAATTAAACTATCACTTTTTGCAGATGACATGATGGTATACTTAGAGAACCCCAAAGACTCTGCTAAAAAGCTACTAGAAATAATTCAAAATTTCAGCAAAGTGGCAGGATACAAAATAAATCCACATAAATCCTCGGCATTTTTATATATCACTAACAAAATGCAACAGCAAGAGATACAAAGAGAAATTCCATTCCAAACAAATGTTGAGAGTATAAAATATTTGGGAATCCATCTACCAAAGAAAAGTCAGGAATTATATGAGAAAAATTACAAAACACTTGCCACAAAAATAAAATCAGATTTAAATAATTGGAAAGACATTCAGTGCTCTTGGATAGGCCGAGCGAATATAATAAAGATGACAATACTCCCCAAACTAATCTATCTATTTAGTGCTATACCAATCAGACTCCCAAGAAACTATTTTAATGACCTAGAAAAAATAACAACAAAATTCATATGGAAGAATAAAAGGTCAAGAATTGCAAGGGAACTAATGAAAAAAAACTCAGAGAAAGGTGGTCTAAGTGTACCTGATCTAAAGCTATATTATATAGCAGCAGTCACCAAAACCATTTGGTATTGGCTAAGAAATAGACCGGTAGATCAGTGGAACAGATTAGATACAAAGGACAAAAAAGGGTACATCTATAGCAATCTAATCTTTGACAAACCCAAAGATTCCAACATTAGGGATAAAAATTCATTATTCGGAAAAAACTGTTGGGAAAACTGGAAATTAGTATGGCAGAAATTAGATATGGATCCACACTTAACACCATATACCAAGATAAGATCAAAATGGGTCCATGATTTAGGCATAAAGAGGGAGATAATAAATAGATTAGAGGAACAGAGGATAATCTACCTCTCAGACTTGTGGAGGAGGAAGGAATTTATGACCAGAGGAGAACTAGAGATCATTATTGATCACAAAATAGAAGATTTTGATTACATCAAACTAAAAAGTTTCTGTACAAATAATACTAATGCAAACAAGATTAGAAGGGAAGTAACAAATTGGGAAAATATTTTTAAAAACAAAGGTTCTGACAAAGGTCTCATTTCCAAAATATATAGAGAACTGACCATAATTTATAAGAAACCAAACCATTCTCCAATTGATAAATGGGCAAAGGATATGAACAGACAATTCTCAGAGGAAGAAATTGAAACTATATCCACTCACATGAAAGAGTGTTCCAAATCACTACTGATCAGAGAAATGCAAATTAAGACCACTCTGAGATACCACTACACACCTGTCAGATTGGCTAAGATGACAGGAACAAATAATGACAAATGTTGGAGGGGATGTGGGGAAATTGGGACACTAATACATTGCTGGTGGAGTTGTGAAAGAATCCAGCCATTCTGGAGAGCAATCTGGAATTATGCCCAAAAAGTTATCAAACTGTGCATACCCTTTGACCCAGCAGCGCTACTACTGGGATTATATCCCAAAGAAATACTAAAGAGCGGAAAGAGACATATATGTGCCAAAATGTTTGTGGCAGCTCTTTTTGTTGTAGCTAGAAACTGGAAGATGAATGGATGTCCATCAGTTGGAGAATGGTTGGGTAAATTGTGGTATATGAAAGTTATGGAATATTATTGCTCAGTAAGAAATGACCAGCAGGAGGAATACAGAGAGGGTTGGAGAGACTTAAATCAACTGATGCTGAGTGAAATGAGCAGAACCAGAAGATCACTGTATACTTCAACAACGATACTGTATGAGGATGTATTCTGATGGAAGTGGAAATCTTCAACATAAAGAAGATCCAACTCACTTCCAGTTGATCAATGATGGACAGAGGTAGATACACCCAGAGAAGAAACACTGGGAGGGGAATGTAAATTGTTAGCACTAATATCTGTCTGCCCAGGTTGCATGTACCTTCGGATTCTAATGTTTATTGTGCAACAAGAAAATGATATTCACACACATGTATTGTACTTAGACTATATTGTAACACATGTAAAATGTATGGTATTGCCTGTCGTCGGGGGGAGGGAATAAGGGAGGGGGGGGTAATTTGGAAAAATGAATACAAGGGATAATATTATAAAATATATATATATATATATATATAATAAAAAAAAAAAAAAAAAAAAAAAAAAAAAAAAAAAAGAATGACTGGGTGAAAGAGCAAATTATAGAAACAATTAACAATTTTACCCAAGATAATGACAATGATCAGACATCATATCAAAATCTTTGGGATGCAGCTAAAGCAGTAATAAGGGGAAATTTTATATCTTTAGAGGCTTATTTGAAGAAAATTGAGAAAGAGAAGATTAACGAATTGGGCTTACAACTTAAAAGGCTAGAAAAAGACCAAATTATAAACCCCCAACCAAAAATTAAACTTGAAATACAAAAATTAAAAGGAGAAATCAATAAAATTGAAAGTAAAAAAACTATTGAATTAATAAATAAAACCAAGAGTTGGTTTTATGAAAAAGCCAATAAAATAGATAAACCTTTGGTAAATTTGATCAAAAAAAAGAAAGAGGGAAATCAAATTGATAGTCTTACAAATGAAAAGGGGGATCTTTCCACCAATGAAGAGGAAATTAGAGAAATAATAAGGAGTTACTTTGCCCAACTTTATGCCAATAAATTTGATAACTTAAGTGAAATGGATGACTTCCTCCAAAAATATAGGCTCCCTAGATTAACAGAGGAGGAAATAAATTGCTTAAATAGTCCCATTTCAGAAAAAGAAATAGAACAAGCTATTAACCAACTCCCCAGGAAAAAATCCCCAGGACCAGATGGATTTACATGTGAATTCTACCAAACATTTAAAGAACAATTAGCCCCAATGTTATATAAATTATTTGAAAAAATAGGGGATGAAGGAGTCCTACCAAACTCCTTTTATGACACAGACATGGTACTGATACCTAAACCAGGTAGATCGAAAACTGAGAAAAAAAACCAATCTCCTTAATGAATATTGATGCTGAAATCTTAAATAAGATATTAGCAAAAAGACTTCAGAAAATCATCTCCAGGATAATACACTATGATCAAGTAGGATTTATTCCAGAATGCAGGGCTGGTTTAATATTAGGAAAACTATTAATATAATTGACCATATTAATAATCAAATTAATAAGAACCATATGATCATCTCAATAGATGCAGAAAAAGCATTTGACAAAATCCAACATCCATTCCTACTAAAAACTCTTGAGAGTATAGGAATAAATGGACTATTCCTTAGAATAATCAGGAGCATATATTTAAGACCTTCAGTAAGCATAATATGCAATAGAAATAAACTGCAACCTTTCCCAGTAAGATCAGGAGTGAAACAAGGTTGCCCACTATCACCATTACTATGCAATATAGTACTAGAAACGCTAGCCTCGGCAATAAGAGCCGAGAAAGAGATTCAAGGAATTAGAGTAGGAAATGAGGAAATTAAACTATCACTTTTTGCAGATGACATGATGGTATACTTAGAGAACCCCAAAGACTCTGCTAAAAAGCTACTAGAAATAATTCAAAATTTCAGCAAAGTGGCAGGATACAAAATAAATCCACATAAATCCTGGGCATTTTTATATATCACTAACAAAATGCAACAGCAAGAGATACAAAGAGAAATTCCATTCCAAACAAATGTTGAGAGTATAAAATATTTGGGAATCCATCTACCAAAGAAAAGTCAGGAATTATATGAGAAAAATTACAAAACACTTGCCACAAAAATAAAATCAGATTTAAATAATTGGAAAGACATTCAGTGCTCTTGGATAGGCCGAGCGAATATAATAAAGATGACAATACTCCCCAAACTAATCTATTTATTTAGTGCTATACCAAGCAGACTCCCAAGAAACTATTTCAATGACCTAGAAAAAATAACAACAAAATCCATATGGAAGAATAAAAGGTCGAGAATTGCAAGGGAACTAATGAAAAAAAAAAAAAAAAACTAAGAGGAAGGTGGTCTAAGTGTACCTGATCTAAAGCTATATTATATAGCAGCAGTCACCAAAACCATTTGGTATTGGCTAAGAAATAGACCGGTAGATCAGTGGAACAGATTAGATACAAAGGACAAAAAAGGATACATATATAGCAACCTAATCTTTGACAAACCCAAAGATTCCAACATTAGGGATAAAAATTCATTATTCGGAAAAAACTGTTGGGAAAACTTGAAATTAGTATGGCAGAAATTAGATATGGATCCACACTTAACACCATATACCAAGATAAGATCAAAATGGATCCATGATTTAGGCATAAAGAGGGAGATAATAAATAGATTAGAGGAACAGAGGATAATCTACCTCTCAGACTTGTGGAGGAGGAAGGAATTTATGACCAGAGGAGAACTAGAGATCATTATTGATCACAAAATAGAAGATTTTGATTACATCAAACTAAAAAGTTTCTGTACAAATAATACTAATACAAACAAGATCAGAAGGGAAGTAACAAATTGGGAAAATATTTTTAAAAACAAAGGTTCTGACAAAGGTCTCATTTCCAAAATATATAGAGAACTGACCATAATTTATAAGAAACCGAACCATTCTCCAATTGATAAATGGTCAAAGGATATGAACAGACAATTCTCAGAGGAAGAAATTGAAACTATATCCACTCACATGAAAGAGTGTTCCAAATCACTACTGATCAGAGAAATGCAAATTAAGACCACTCTGAGATACCACTACACACCTGTTAGATTGGCTAAGATGACAGGAACAAATAATGATAAATGTTGGAGGGGATGTGGGGAAATTGGGACACTAATACATTGCTGGTGGAGTTGCGAAAGAATCCAGCCATTCTGGAGAGCAATCTGGAATTATGCCCAAAAAGTTATCAAACTATGCATACCCTTTGACCCAGCAGCGCTACTACTGGGATTATATCCCAAAGAAATACTAAAGAGCGGAAAGAGACATATATGTGCCAAAATGTTTGTGGCAGCTCTTTTTGTTGTAGCTAGAAACTGGAAGATGAATGGATGTCCATCAGTTGGAGAATGATTGGGTAAATTGTGGTATATGAAGGTTATGGAATATTATTGCTCTGTAAGAAATGACCAGCAGGAGGAATACAGAGAGGCCTGGAGAGACTTAAATCAACTGATGCTGAGTGAAATGAGCAGAACCAGAAGATCACTGTATACTTCAACAACAATACTGTATGAGAATGTATTCTGATGGAAGTGGAAATCTTCAACATAAAGAAGATCCAACTCACTTCCAGTTGATCAATGATGGACAGAGGTAGCTACACCCAGAGAAGAAACACTGGGAAGTGAATGTAAATTGTTAGCACTAATATCTGTCTGCCCAGGTTGCATGTACCTTCGGATTCTAATGTTTATTGTGCAACAAGAAAATGATATTCACACACATGTATTGTACCTAGACTATATTGTAACATATGTAAAATGTATGGGATTGCCTGTCATCGGGGGGAGGGAATAGAGGGAGGGGGGGTAATTTGGAAAAATGAATACAAGGGATAATATTATAAAAAATATGTATATAATAAAAAATTAAAAAAAAAAACTCAGACACAGAAGCCAAAAATGCTCCAAAATAATTCCCTTCAGTTGTATGCTGTTTTACAAAACTACATATTAACATTATCTATGTTCTATTTTGAGCCAATTAGGTAGTTTAAAGGATAGAATGTCCAGACTAGAGTTAGAAAGACCTGAATTCAAATTCAACTTCAGACATAAGCTGTGGGACCCTGGACAAGTAACAATTTTTGTTTGCCTCCATTCACTAGAAAAGAAAATGGTAAGCCAGTCCAATATTTTTGTCAAGAAAACTCAATGGAAAATATATATGATTCACAGGGTCACTAAGAATCCAATATGGCTAAGTAACAATAGAGTTATATTGCATTTTTATTTGTTAAATATTCTTCAATTACATTTTAATGTAGTTCCAGCTGCTCTCTGTAATGTATGAGCCACATGAGGCTTTTAGACCATGTGGTTGACATCTTTGATATATATTACAGATTATAGAATGCATTTCCTATTAAATCCAGTACAAATTCAACCTCACTAAAAGGAAGTGACGGGTCTAAGATTCTTCAGCATGTGGATGCAAGATCTGATCAAGGTGGATATTCCCTTCAATAGTACATCTTATAATTCATCCATGCCTTTTTATCTTATATAACTCTTGCCTGTATTCATCCATAAATCTTTTTTTTAGTATAAACCAATCATTATATCACTAGGAAACCATTACTTTTTGTAACATTCAATCAATCATACTGAATTTAGAGAACTATTAATCACCATGCTAAACTAGATAACCATTGTCTCATCAGTTCCACTGAATTAGCAGTTTGTAAGAATCCTTGTTTAAAGTACAGAGTTCTGGCCCATAACAATCTTCTCTGGTAATTCTTGGCATAGTCTTCAACTTACATTTTTGGAGTCTAGTATTCCATGACTCACAGAATTTCAGCATTAGTTCAAGGAATATAATTCTGAAAAAAAAAATTGTTTCAAAGTGAATGAGTCATCAAAAATATATTATTTCCCAAATACAAATCATAGATTTTGTTTACTTCTTTTCAAGCATAAGTTACCAATACTAGGAATGAGAATGAAAATGTTTACTTTCAGTTATGGTATTATCTAATAATATGACAAAGACTAAGTAACTTGGAAAAACATATTATATATATATATATATATATATATATATATATATATATATATATATATATATGATTAGAAATATTGGATAGTACCATCTGTTTTTCAAGCCTCATTTCCATTTTCCATGATTTTTTTTTCTCTAGATGAGCTCTACAAAGACAGTGAACCCTATCTTATATTAAAATCACTCAATGAAGTCATAGGTATAATTTGAATAATGATTTATCCACTGGGTCAAATTTAATACAAATTCTATCAGAACACTATTAATTTCTAGAGGAAAACAGAAATTCTTCACTTGGGAGAAAAATAGAGACAAAAGCAAAAGGAAAAAAATCAGAATAACCTTAAGTCTTTTGATTGGTGATGCCAAGTGCAGCAATTTATTTAGCTTTAGGAGGAGCAGCAAGATGGCACAGTGGAGAGATCAAGGGACCTGTGGTCAGGAAGGATCCCAGTTCAAATCCAACTTCAGGCAGTTATCATTTTCGATCTGTGAAACCCTGGGCAAGTTATTTAATCCCAACTGCCTCACCAACAAAGCAAAATCAAACAAACAGTTTTAAGAATCCTTTGAAAAAATATTTATCTGGGGATTTGAGTTTCCTCAATATTGCAATTCTGTCCCAAGAAGCAGAATCAATTCTAGCTATAACTTAATAATCATCAATATTTGCCTGATGTTCATACTGGTTTAAGTGACTTCCCCAAAGTCATACATTCAGTAAGTGGCAGAAATTGTTTTAAACACAGGTAATCCTGACCTCAAATAGAGTGTGCATTATGCCATATTGCTTATTATTATAATTCATATAGTAACTTTTAAATGCCAGATAATATGCTAAATATTTTACAAATATTGCACTTGGTGCTCACAACAATCCTGGAAAGTAGATACTATTATTCTCATTTTACAGTGGAGGAAACTGAAATTAAATGACTTTTTCAGTGTCACATAGTTAATAAATATCTGATGCTGAATTTGAACTCACTTCTTCCTAGCTCAAAGCATAGGGCTCTATCTCCTCTGCTACTTAACTATCTAAACATCTGATGGATTTTGTCAAATTCTTAATGATAAAACAAATAAACATAAATAGAAAGGTAAATAAATTAATTAATTAGTAGAAAAAGAAATAAAGCATCTTCTTCCAACTTCAACTATCCTATTAAATAATTCTTGGACAGACATTTTATTTTTAGGTATCCTCTTTAGAATCACAGTCACATCATTGTTCACTTTATAGCTTATTCTTTAAAATTCTGTTGGAGAGTTTTATTTCTTTTTAAACAGTCCCTTGCTCTTTTTCATAGGAAGAACAAGGACAGACAGAATTGTGCCTATTAAACTCCACAGCAAGGTCTGGGAGCTTAAGCTAAGGCACCCTGATGTTTCAACTCCTGAGCATCATCACATTTTTTTTGGTAATTCTTACTGTGTCTGGATAAATTTGCACATATTTGCAATGTTAAACCTTGGCTTTCACTGCTCACATGTAAATGAAGATTTTTTAAAAATTATTTTTCATGATCAGTCATTAATCATCATTCAAGTCAAGGGTGAGAGGGATGGTAGTGATGGTAGTTGTCCAGTTTTCATATTATGCTATGACTTTCAAACAAAATATTACTTGAAGGGGAAATACAAAGGCTAAGGAATGGTTTGCTTCTTGTTGATGATTGAGAAAAATAGCATGATAAAAGACTGAAACAGTCACTGGTTTCCCACCCATCTTTTTATGTTCATTTATGGAAAGAGTGAAATTATTTTAGTATACTTCTCATAGTCATCTCAAAACTTGAGCTACTCTGGCTCTCCTTGAAATGATGTGCCTCTGGGATAGTAATACTTTCCTCAACTTAGTTATAAGTTATAGAGGGTGAGTAGTGGTAATAATTGAAATTGATTTGGAGGTAGGTTATAAGGGATAGCTCATTTTGTTTTATATCAGAAGTGTTAAGAACTCTTCATTTCCTCTACCTTGTCATTGATAAATATAGAAATAGGTATGTGCCAAAAATTTACCTACCTGTCCTTTCTTCCAGACACATCTTAATTAAAAATGTAGTCCTTCATTGTCACAAATGGCCTTCCAGATTGTTCAATGGAATACTACCTGAATACAAAACTTTTACCTCTCTGGTTATGGTCAAACATATTTGACCTTAGCTGAATTTTTCCAGTTACTCTTTGGAGAAAGAGTATAGTGTAACTAAAGCATGAGTAGAGAAAAATTCTCCAGAGTCATCATTTCCATTCTTTTCTTTCACATAGAGGAGTTTAGTAAAATTTGTTGAATTGGATGCTGCTTCTATAATGAGACAAGTCCAGGGCAACCTATCCATTTAAAGGAGGACTACTTTACTATTTTGGGTAGCTACATGGCAGAGTGGATAGATTTAGTTCAAAAGTCAAGAGGAACTGTGTTTATATCTATTCACACTTCCTAGCTACATGATCCTGAACAACTAATTTAACCCTGTTTGCCTTAATTATCACCTATAAATGAGCTCAACTAAGGAATGGGGCTCCAATATCTTTGCAAAGAAAACCCTAAATGGAGTCATAAAAAGTCTCAAGTGACTTAACAACTCCTAGTGGTGAAGCTTTTGGACCCCCTTCTTAGAACAATGCTCTTAGATAGCTGGAGGAATTATAAATTTAAGTAAGAAGCAAATGAAAATAAAGATGTAATTATTTTTCTCTCAAAATTCATGGATTATTTTGAAATCTAACCTCTTATTCCTTCTTTGGATCCCAGGTTAAAAAACTTCAGAATTGGGGTGAAGCCAAGATGGCAGAATACATGCATCTTTCTGAGCTCACCTTTACCCTAAATCTACATTAATTAAACTAAGCCTCAGAATTAGTGCTTGACTGTCAAAACCCATGAATATTGGGAGTATAACACATTACCAACAGAAGATAATCTCAAAATTCACCAGAAAAGGTCTGTTTTTGCTGGTCCACGGGGACTGAATGGGGCTAGAGCAGGGGCAGTCTCAGGCAGATAGTCAGTGAGAGCATAGGAAACAGCACATGCTGAGCAGACCACAGAGGGGTGGGATGTGATCTTCTCCAGTAGAAATTCTGAAAGAAGAAATCTAATACAGTGTTGTCTGCCAAGCTCTGGCAGCAAGCCAGTAGATTAGCAGAGAAACTATAAACACAGGGGGTAAAGACTATATGCCCAAAACACTAGAGTTTCTTGGAATTTGACCACACCCACCCAGCACTGGGAGGGACTCAGCGTGATGTCAGTATGCAACAGTTAATCCCAGAGCAGCTATTTTATCCAACTGCTGCTTCACTGATACTTCCTGTTGTCTATGAGGAAGCTCAATAAAACCACATTGCCCCAAAAGCAGACTGAGACTTTTGTTGTTGTTGTTGTTGTTGTTAAAATGAGTAAAAAGGCAAAGCAGGCTATAACTATAGATAACTTCTATATTGAAAAAGAGCAGATTTCATACCCTGAGGAGACTAAAAAGAGTTTGTCTCTAGATCCAAAAGTGCATATGATCTGTCCCCATTACATAATGCTCTCATTAAAGAAATTAAAAAGGCTCTTAAAAGAGAGCTAGAAGAAAAGTGGAGAAAGGAAAGAAAAGCTTTGCAAGAGGATCTGAATAAGACGTGTAACTCATTAAAAGAGTGGAAAAAAAATCAATTTTCTGGAAGACAGAATTAGTGAATTAGAAAAAAAAAAAAAATAACCCCTTAAAAATAAAATTGGCAAAATGGGAAAATAAAAATCCACAGAACAAAACAATTAGTTTAAGAACTTAATTGGACAATTATAAAAAGATATAAAAAAAAGTAAATGAAGAAAATACCACACTAAAATCCAAAATTGAACAAATTGAAATAATTGACTCAACAAGGCAACAATAATCAGTCAAGCAAAACAAAACAAAACAAAACAAAACAAAAAAACAAAAAAAATGAAAAAAAATAGAAAAAATTTAATATTTATTTGGAAAAACAACAGACCTGGAAAGTAGATATAGGAGAGGTAATCTAAGGATTATTGGACTCCCTGGTAATCATGATGAAAAAAAGAGACCAGACACCATTTTTGAAGAAATCATCAAGGAAAACAGCCGAGATGTTATAGAAACAGAAGGTAAAATAGAAATTGAAACAATTCATCAATCTCCTACAGAAAGAGATCCCAAAATCAAAACTCCAAGGAATATTGTGGCTAAATTCCAGAATTATCAGACCAAGGAAAAATACAAGCATCCAGAAAAGAAAAAAAAAAATCAAATACAGAGGAGCCACAATAAGGATTACTCAGGATTTAGCAGTATTCACATTAAAGGATTGAAGGACCTGGAATCTGATATTGCAAAAGGCAAAGAAACTTGTGATGCAGCCAAGAATAACATACCCAGCCAAACAGCATTGTCTTTCAACCCTAACCCTAAAATTTCTGATGAAAACAAAACAAAACAAACAAACAAACAAACAAACAAACAAAAAACAGAGCTAAACAAAAAATATGACCTCCAAATTCAGGAATCAATATAAGCATAAAAAGGTAAAAAGAACTCTTGAAAACTGTATTTTGGTTATGAGTATGTATAAAGAGTATATACATATATCTATAATAAAATTTGATTTTAATGTTATAATATAAAAAAGGATCTAGAGGTGGAAAATAAATTGTACAAGAGAAAGGGGGAAGTGGAGGTACTACATCTCACAAAGAGGCAAAAGAAATCTATTATATCTGAGGGAAAGAAAGGAGGGGGGTTAACATAGTGTGATTCTTACACTCATCAGGATTGCTCAAAGAGAAAATATTAAACCTATTTAGTTTACAGAGAAACTTCTTCTACCTCATTGAAAAGTTGGAGGAGAAAAGCAAAAAAGGAAAGGAGTAGACTAAATAGATGGGAATACAGAAATTATAAGGGAAAGGTTTAAGAAAAGGGGAAGGACTCTAAGGGAGGGGAAGTATCCTAAAGATGGAGGGCTGCATGAGGCAAATGGTTTTCATAATTTTAATACTGGAGAGAGGGGGAAGGAGGAAAGGAAAAAGATAAGCAGAATCTGGGGTCAACAAGAAGGCAGAAAATACAGAATTAATCATTTTAACCATAAATGTGAATGGGGTAAATTCCCCCATAAAGCAGAGGTGGGTAGAAGATTGGATTAAAAGCCAGAATTCTACAATATGTTGTTTACAGGAAACACACTTGAAGCAGGACAATACATAAGGAGTAAAAGTAAAAGGCTGGAGCAGAATCTACTATGCTTCAGGTGAAGTCCAAAAAGCATGGGTAGCCATCCTGATAGCAGATCAAGCAAAAACAAAAATTTATCTAAATAAAAGAAATAAGAAAGGGCACTATATCTTGCTAAAGGGTAGCAGAAATAATGAATTAATATCAATATTAAACAAAAATGCTATTATAGCATCTAAACTCCTAAGGAGAAGTTAAGAGAGCTGCAAGAAAAATATAGATAGCAAATCTATAATAGTGGGGGATCTCAATCTTGCACTCTCAGATCTAAATAATTCAAACCACAAAATAAATAAGAGATTAAGGAGGTAAATAGAACATTGGAAAGTTAGGTATGATAGATCTTTAGAGAAAAATAAATGGAGACAGAAAGGAGTATACTTTCTTTTCAGCAGTTCATGGAACCTATACAAAAATTGGCCATATATGAGGACCTAAAGACCTCAAATTCAAATGCAGAAAGACAGAAATAATAGATGCATCCTTTTCAGATCACGATGCAATGAAAATTATATCAAATAAAAAGCCAGGGGAAATAGAGCAAAAAGTAATTGGAAACTAAATAATCTCATCATAAAGAATGATTGGGTGAAGCATCAAATCATAGACACAATTAATAATTTCACCCAAGAGAATGACAATAATGAGACGGCATACCAAAATGTGTGGGATGCAGCCAAAGTGGTAATAAGGGAAATTTTTATATCTCTAGAGACCTACTTGCATAAAATAGACAAAGAGAAATTCAGTGAATTAGACTTACAATTAAAAAAGCTAGAAAAGAGCAAATTTAAAATGCCCAAACACTAAACACAAAACTCTAAAATAAAAGGATAGATTAATAAAATTGAAAGTTAAAAAACTATTGAATTAATAAATAAAACTAAGAGTAGGTTCTATGAAAAACCCAACAAAATAGATAAACATTTGATAAATTTGATTAGAAAAATGAAAGGGAAAAATCATATTGTTAGTTTTAAAAATGAATAGGGAGAACCAACCACTAATGAAGAGGAAATTAGAGCAATGATTAGGAGTTACTTTGCTCAACTTTATGCCAATAAATTTGATAATTTAAATGAAATGGATGAATGCCTTAAGAATGTAGGTTGCCCAGATTAACAAAGGAAGAAATACATTGGTTAAACCATCCCATTTTAGAAAAAAAAAATGAGCTATTTATCAAATCCCTAAGAAAAAATCCCTGGGACCAAATGGATTTAAATGTGATTCTACCAAACATTTAAAGAGCAATTAATTCCAATGCTATATAAATTATTTGGATAAAAAAATGGTATTGAAGGAGTCTTATCAAATTTCTTTTATGATACAGACATAGAATTGATACCTAAAGCATGTTGGATGATAATAGAGACAGAAAATTATAGAACAATTTCCCTAATGAAAAAAATCTTAAATAAAATATTAGCAAAAAGATTACAGAAAATCATCCCCAGGATAATAAACCATGAGCAAGTAGGATTTATACCAGGAATGTAAGGTTGGTACAATATTAGAAAAACTATTAACATAATTAACTATATCAATAAGCAAATTAACAAAAACCATATGATCATTTCAATAGATGCAGAAAAAGCATTTGATAAAATCCAACACCCATTCCTATTAAAAAATCCTAGACAATATATGAATAAATAGATTTTTCTTTAAAATAGTCAGCATCTATTTAAAAACATCAGTAAGCATCATATGTAATGGAGATAAATTGGAACAATTTCCAATAAAATCAGAAGTATAATAAGTCCATCACTATTACTATTTGATATTGTATTAGAAATGCTAGCTTCAGCAATAAGAGATGAAAAAGAGAATTAGAGTAGGTAAGGACATCTAAGAGCTCAGTGTATATATGGAGATAGAGTGAGAAGACATGTGGGAGAACAAGACCCAATACCCCATGTCCAAAATGCAACAGAGGACTCCATTCGGCATCATAGTGTAGACTAATTCAGGGAAATGGGATGAGGGGCCAAGGTCCAAGGCCCCAGGCAAAAAAGACTTGGGGCATGATGGCAGCTGATGTTACATCCAAATAGCCTTTAGAAGGTCAGCACTCTGATCTGATCTATCAGCCAAAAAGCAATCACAAGGAAGAAACTTGGTCAGTCAGCCAAAAGGCAATCAGAATGCAAAAATGGATTACACTTGGGAAAAATACAGGCCTTTTAAACCAACAGGGCTGTGTCCAGTGTAAACAACTCCAATGTAATTGCCAGATGATGAGAAGAGATTTAGAAAGTGGTAAATAGAAGGAAATTAGATAGGTTAACTGCCTGGGAGAGAGGGTTTGCTTGTATTTTAACAGACAGAAGGAAACAGATGAAGAAGGAAACAGATAGATGGCAACAAGCACCTGGAAAGAGACAGAAAAAGAGAAAGACCTCAAAACAAAGGAGAAAATATAAGAAACATCTGACACTGAAAGAGCATGGCTAATAAGAAGACTGTTAAAGAACTTTAAAACCAGAGGGAATCATTGGATTTCCTAACACAAGATGAGACTAATGGACAATGGACTTATGGATATTTATAAATTCTCAATTTATGATTATTTGATCATGTTATTTGTTACATATTTCTAGCATGTGTTATGTTACAATGTTACTATGTTACTATGTGTTTATATAATCTATGTAATTATGTGTAATGCCTCCCACATTGATAGATTTATGTTTCAAGGTCATGACCACTCTATGTTCTAAATCAAAAGAAAGGGGGAGATGTTAGGCTCTTACTAAGTGCTAATGAGATAATGAGATATTAGGTTCTTACTAGGTGCTAAGTCAGTACTTAACAGTTCTCTAGTTCCAGCCTTTGGGGGGAGTTTTACCCCTTTCTAACTTCTGGGGAGGAGCTTGCATGCTTAGGAGGAGCAAGTTCATTGGTTGAAGTATTTTTTCCCAGAAGCCCCTGAGTTATTCCACACCCATTATCTGGGAGGATAAAAGAAACAACATTGAGCAAGTTAAGAAGAGTCTCTGCTGTAGGTCAGAGTTGGTGGCCAAGAGATTGAGTTGAGACAGCAGATCTCCTCCCAGAGAGCGATTGGCAGTCCCTGGAGACAACAGGACTTTACAATTGAAATTATTTCTGCTCACATAAAAGGGTGTTCCAAATCACTATTGATCAGAGAAATGCAAATTAAGATAAGTATGAGATACCACTACATAGCTTTCAGATTGGCTAAGATGACAGAAAAAGATAATGACAAATGTTGGAGGGGATCTGGGAAAACTGGGAAATTGGTGGAACTGTCCTCATGGATCCTATCATTCTGTTGAGCAATTTAAACCTATACTCAAAATGTTATCAAACTGTCCATACCCTTCAATCTAGAAATGTTCCTACTGGGCTTATATCCCAAAGTAATATTAAAGAAAGGAAAGGCACCTATGTGCAAAAACTGTGCATACCCTTTGACCCAGCAGTGTTACTACTGAGCTTATGTTCCAAAGAGATATTAAAGAAGGGAAAGGGACCTATATTTGCCAAAATGTTTGTGGCAGCCCTTTTCATAGTGGCTAGAAACTAGAAATTGAATGGATGCCCAACAACTGGAGAATGGCTGGGTAAATTATTGTATATGAATGTTATGGAATATTATTTTTCTGTAAGCAAGGACCAGCAGGATGAATACAGAGTGGGTTGGAGAGACTTACATGAACTGATGCTAAGTGAAATGAAAAGAACCAGGAGATCATTATACACTTCAACAATAATACTATATGAAGATCAATTCTGATGGAAGTGGCTATCTTTTGCAATGAGAAGATCCAAATCAGTTCCATTTGATCTGTGATGAACAGAACCAGTTATACCCATTGAAAGAATCCTGGGGAATGAGTGTAGAACACAACAAAGCATTTGCACTGTTTTTGTTGTTGTTTGTTTATATTTTTGTTTTTCTTCCCAGGTTATTATTACCTTCTTTCTAAATCCAATTTTTCTTGGGCAACAAGATAACTGTATAAACATGTATACATATATTGTATTTAATATATACTTTAACATGTTTAACATATATGGGACTGACTGCTATCTAGGGGAGGGGTGGAGTGAACAAGGGGAAAAGTTGGAACAGAAGTTTTTGTAAGGGTCAATTTTGAAAAATTACTCATTGATATATTTTTGTCAATAAAAAGCTATAATAATAATAAAAAAACCCTCAGAATTAACCTAAGGCCAACAACAACTATGGTTATGATCATTAGGAAAAAGATCTTGCTTCATTTTGTAATAAGCATAAACATATTTCTCCTGACCAAAATGAAAGGGGGATTTCTATATGGAATCACTGTTCAACCATTCCAATATTTTTTCTGTACTGTTTTCTTTCTTTCTTTCTTTTTTTTTTTTTTTTTTTTTTTTTTTTTTTGCCAAAGATAATCACTGACAACTAGGAAATCCATGTAACACTTAGGCTCTTTCTTGAGAATAACCAAGTTATAAAAATCTTACTCTTCCAATGATTTTGTTTTCTTTTGCTTTATGTTATCTCAGTTAATAAGGATGCACAATAAAGATGCCCATTAAAAGATTGTAATCTTAATATATTAGGTACATTCCAACAAAGGTCTGTAAGACTCACCTCATTAAATGAATGGAGTTGACATGTTTATGTATGTTCTAATTAAAAACCATTGTTAATGGGACTATAGCATGCTTTATAAATGTCAACATTAGGAATCTTCAAAAGTTAAAAAAAACAAACAAAATGTTTTCCATATTGTATCTTAGTTAATTAAAATAAATATGCTCCTCCCTTTACTTGCCCCCAATCAGTTTTCTCTTCTGGATACCTGAGAGAACTTTTCCTTTTCTCGTGTTGGAACTATGTCTCACATCATGTTTCATAGAAGGTCCATAACCTGACTATTTTTCATTTTTATCTCAGTGATGTTGAATGGACCCTACTAAAATTTAAAATATGTTTAGGCATATACTTTCCATACAAATATATAGTCATTCATATGTATATATAAATGTAACTATATTAAAGGCAATTGGTGATATAATGGATAGAGTGTGGAGATTGCTGCTATATAATATAGCTTTAGATCAGGTACACTTAGACCACCTTCCTCTGAGTTTTTTTTTCATTAGTTCCCTTGCAATTCTCGACCTTTTATTCTTCCATATGAATTTTGTTGTTATTTTTTCCTAGGTCATTGAAATAGTTTCTTGGGAGTCTGCTTGGTATAGCACTAAATAAATAGATTAGTTTGGGGAGTATTGTCATCTTTATTATATTCGCTCGGCCTATCCAAGAGCATTGAATGTCTTTCCAATTATTTAAATCTGATTTTATTTTTGTGGCAAGTGTTTTGTAATTTTTCTCATATAATTCCTGACTTTTCTTTGGTAGATGGATTCCCAAATATTTTATACTCTCAACATTTGTTTGGAATGGAATTTCTCTTTGTATCTCTTGCTGTTGCATTTTGTTAGTGATATATAAAAATGCCGAGGATTTATGTGGATTTATTTTGTATCCTGCCACTTTGCTGAAATTTTGAATTATTTCTAGTAGCTTTTTAGCAGAGTCTTTGGGGTTCTCTAAGTATACCATCATGTCATCTGCAAAAAGTGATAGTTTAATTTCCTCATTTCCTACTCTAATTCCTTGAATCTCTTTCTCGGCTCTTATTGCCGAGGCTAGCGTTTCTAGTACTATATTGAATAGTAATGGTGATAGTGGGCAACCTTGTTTCACTCCTGATCTTACTGGGAAAGGTTGCAGTTTATTTCTATTGCATATTATGCTTACTGAAGGTCTTAAATATATGCTCCTGATTATTCTAAGGAATAGTCCATTTATTCCTATACTCTCAAGAGTTTTTAGTAGGAATGGATGTTGGATTTTGTCAAATGCTTTTTCTGCATCTATTGAGATGATCATATGGTTCTTATTAATTTGATTATTAATATGGTCAATTATATTAATAGTTTTCCTAATATTAAACCAGCCCTGCATTCCTGGAATAAATCCTACTTGATCATAGTGTATTATCCTGGAGATGATTTTCTGAAGTCTTTTTGCTAATATCTTATTTAAGATTTCAGCATCAATATTCATTAAGGAGATTGGTTTTTTTTCTCAGTTTTCGATCTACCTGGTTTAGGTATCAGTACCATGTCTGTGTCATAAAAGGAGTTTGGTAGGACTCCTTCATCCCCTATTTTTTCAAATAATTTATATAACATTGGGGCTAATTGTTCTTTAAATGTTTGGTAGAATTCACATGTAAATCCATCTGGTCCTGGGGATTTTTTCCTGGGGAGTTGGTTAATAGCTTGTTCTATTTCTTTTTCTGAAATGGGACTATTTAAGCAATTTATTTCCTCCTCTGTTAATCTAGGGAGCCTATATTTTTGGAGGAAGTCATCCATTTCACTTAAGTTATCAAATTTATTGGCATAAAGTTGGGCAAAGTAACTCCTTATTATTTCTCTAATTTCCTCTTCATTGGTGGAAAGATCCCCCTTTTCATTTGTAAGACTATCAATTTGATTTTCCTCTTTCTTTTTTTTGATCAAATTTACCAAAGGTTTATCTATTTTATTGGCTTTTTCATAAAACCAACTCTTGGTTTTA
Source organism: Sminthopsis crassicaudata (assembly GCF_048593235.1). Lineage (NCBI taxonomy): Eukaryota > Metazoa > Chordata > Mammalia > Dasyuromorphia > Dasyuridae > Sminthopsis > Sminthopsis crassicaudata. The sequence continues at coordinate 186,466,454 of NC_133617.1, read as the reverse complement.
TTTATTAATTCAATAGTTTTTTTACTTTCAATTTTATTGATTTCTCCTTTTAATTTTTGTATTTCAAGTTTAATTTTTGGTTGGGGGCTTATAATTTGGTCTTTTTCTAGCCTTTTAAGTTGGAAGCCCAATTCGTTAATCTTCTCTTTCTCAATTTTCTTCAAATAAGCCTCTAAAGATATAAAATTTCCCCTTATTACTGCTTTAGCTGCATCCCAAAGATTTTGATATGATGTCTGATCATTGTCATTATCTTGGGTGAAATTGTTAATTGTTTCTATAATTTGCTCTTTCACCCAGTCATTCTTTAAGATGAGATTATTCAGTTCCCAATTACTTTTTGGTCTATTTACCCCTAACTTTTTACTGAATGTAGCTTTTATTGCATTGTGATCTGAGAAGAAGGCATTTATTATTTCTGCCTTCCTACATTTAATTTTGAGATATTTATGTCCTAATATATGGTCTATTTTTGTATAGGATCCATGAACTGCTGAGAAGAAAGTATATTCCTTTCTATTGCCATTCAGTTTTCTCCAAAGGTCTATCATACCTAGTTTTTCTAATGTTCTATTTACTTTTTTAATTTCTTTCTTGTTTGTTTTGTGGTTTGATTTATCTAAATCTGAGAGTGCAAGGTTGAGATCTCCCACTATTATAGTTTTACTGTCTATTTCTTCTTGCAGTTCTCTTAACTTTTCCTTTAGAAAGTTAGATGCTATACCACTTGGTGCATATATGTTTAGTATTGATATGGCTTCATTATTTATGCTACCTTTCAGCAGGATATAGTTTCCTTCCTTATCTTTTTTAAAGAGATCTACTTCTGCTTTTGCTTGATCTGAGATAAGGATAGCTACCCCTGCTTTTTTGGCTTTACCTGAAGCATAATAGGCTCTGTTCCAACCTTTTACCTTTACTCTGTATGTATCTCCCTGCTTTAAGTGTGTTTCCTGTAGACAACATATTGTAGGGTTCTGCTTTTTGATCCAATCTGCTATCCGTCTCCATTTGATGGGATCGTTCATCCCATTTACATTTACAGTTAAAATTACTAATTCTGTATTTCCTGCCATCGTATTATCCCCAGATTATGCTTTTTTCCCTTTACCCCCCTGATCCCCCTCCCCGATATTTAATTTACAGACCCCCCTTGTGACGCGCAACCCTCTCTCCTTTTTTTTTTTTTTTTTTTAGGATCCCTCCCCCCTCCCTCCAAGTCCCTTCACTTATTCTCCTTTTCCTTTTCCCTTTTCCTCTCCCCCCTTTTAATGAGGTGAGAGAAAATTCTCTGAAAAACAAATATGTTAATTATTTACTCTTTGAGCCTCTCCTGATGAGAGTAAGATTCACACAATGATTCTCCTCCTCACTAAGTTCCCTCAGATATGGTGTATTTTCTATGCCTCTTCCTGGGATGTAGTTTCCCTCTTTTTATCATTCCTTCCCCTTTTTCTGAACTGACCTCCTTCCCTTTACTACACCCCCCTTTTTTTCTTTTATATCAGTAAAATCAAATTATCCTTGAGTATTTTTTATATACCCACAACAGAGTTATAGTTCTTAAGGGTTCTGTGTACCTTTTTCTGTTTCTCTTCAGTCTTGTGGATGTAGATCAAATTTTTTGTTTAAGTCTGGTTTTTTTCTTAGAAACATATAGAATTCCTCTGTTTCATTGAATGACCATCTTCTTCCATGGAAAAAGATGCTAAACTTAGCTGGGTAGTTCATTCGTGGTTGCAGTCCTTGATCTTTTGCCTTACAGAATATCAGGTTCCAGGCCCTTCTATCTTTTAATGTGGAGGCAGCCAGATCTTGGGTGACCCTTATTGTGGCACCTTGGTATTTAAATTGTTTTTTTCTTGCTGCTTGCAGGATTTTCTCCTTTGTGTGGTAATTCTGCAGCTTAGCCACTATATTCCATGGTGTTCTTTTTTTAGGGTCTATTTCAGAAGGAGTTTGATGAATTCTTTCCACATCTACTTTCCCTTCTGTTTCTATTATCTCTGGACAGTTCTCTTTGATAATTTCCTGTAAAATAGAATCTAGGCTCTTTTTTTGGTCATAGTTTTCTGGAAGTCCAATAATCCGCAGATTATCTCTCCTAGATCTATTTTCCAGGTCTATAGATTTTCCCAGTAAGTATTTGACGTTGTTCTCCAGCTTCTCATTTTTTTTGTTTTGTTTGACTGATTCTTGGGTTCTCTGTGAATCATTCATTTCTATTTGTTCCATCCTGACTTTTAAGGAGTTATTTTCTTCTTTCACAGTTTTTAGTTCTTTTTGTAAATGCCCAATTTCGTTTTTAAATGAATTATTTTGCTCTATTGAATTTTTTTCCATTTCCCTAATTTTTTTTTTGAGAATTATTTTCTTTTTCCAATTCAGAAATTCTATTTTCTTGAGACTTGTTTATCTTTTCCAATTCAGAAATCCTACTTTCCTGTGTTTTTTTAACCTTTTCTAATTCATAAATTTTGTTTCCCTGCATCTCCTGTGAATTCTTTATTTTTTCCAACTCCAATTTCAGGACGTTGTTATTCTCTATCATAGCTTCCCTTTCCTTTCCCCATTTTTCTTCAATCTCCCTTAATTTTTTAAGAGTTTCTTCTAGGAGAGAGTTATGTGATGGGGGGCAGGGATCGTTCCCCTTTAGGTTGTTATCTGCTTACTCTCTGCTGTTAACTTCCTCGGGGTTGGATACCCGCTCTTTCTCTGTATAGAAGGAATCTATGGTTTTTCTTGGCTTTTTGCTCATACTTAAAAAATCCTTTGGGGTCTGTCCCTGGGGTAGGAAATTATTTATTTACTTCTTTACCAGCTTCCTCCCAGACTGGATGGATGCAGCGGCTCCTGCGCCTGAGCTAAGATAGAGCTCTGGGAGAGAGTTCCCCACCCCCTCCCTGGAGGTGCCTCAGAGGTGATTAGCACTGCTGTGCCTTGGGGGCGTTGAATAGTAAAGGCAGCACAAAGCCCAGCCTATGTGTCCGGGTGGGGCGTGGATGTCTGCAGCAGGTGACGTATTAAGCCCCTGTGCTCAAACTGGAAGTGTCTGCCAGAAACCTCGGTCCCTAGTTCAAAGGTTCCGCTTCTCTGGGACTTCCTGGAGCTGAGTTCCACTCCCTCCAGCTAAGCTAGGCAGTGTGTGTTGCCTTGGGCCGTATCCACCCACTTGTCAATCTCTTAACTATTCTCAGGTGGGAGCTGAGGCCACACCCCCTGGTGCCGAGATCTGCTGAGTCACCCCCCGGATCGGGGAAAATCTAATCAGAGTTTTAAAATATTTTGGCTTTCTCTTCTGAACTGCTAAATAATTAGCAGAGAAGAGCTAACAGCCTGTACCAGATTCCTTTACCTCAGTGGCTTCTCTGATCCCAGAGCCCTCCCCAGCGCGACCGGTGCAGTGTGCCACTACCCCACCGTCTGTGCTGGTCTCTCTTATTCCTCCCCTGAGAACTGACCTTTCCTGTTGAAACTCCAGATTCTCTTCAGCTGGTAAGTCGTGCTTCCAGTCCTTGTGGTATCTATCAGTCCTGAGCTAATTCTGAGACTTAATTTATCTAATTGGTTGTGAGGGAGTGAGGACGTTCACTGAGTCATGTGTTTCTTCTCCGCCATCTTCCTGTGTCTGAGTTTGATACCTCTAATTTAAATTAAATTTCTTTATGCCATATAGAAAATAGAAGTCTAACTCCACTGCATTAGAGAATAAAAAGGATGAAGAAGATGTGCTAGTTTTTATAGTAACAATTTATCCTTATTATAACACTGGGGTGATGCATTGGACAACATGTTCAAATATATGAGTTTATATCATGCCTCAAATGCTGATTAGCCATATGATGCTTGTAAGGCCAAGGTATGTCAGAATCAGAGTCAGTTTCCTCATCTATTAAAAAAGGGAATTAAATAGAACAGAGTTGTTTTCAGGGTCAGATGAAATAACATGGGAAGCATTTTATAAGTTCTCATTTGCCAAGTAAATGCTATTTGGGGTGTTCAGAATGAACTAGCAACTTCAGTATAAGGACCTGCTCAGTCCTTTTCAGGGCTGATCATCCACCTAGCATTCCATTCTTGCCTGTGACTTCAAGAAGCTGTAGCATGCACAGTAGCCAAACTCCAATAAAATGTACTCAGCAGATGGGCTAACCAGGTTGAAGATAATGAAAAACCTCAAACCTATTGGTGAGTTAGAGGGGTGTCAACATCAAATATATAAAGACTTTCCCCAGTGGAATGACCAGATGTGGAGTTATAACATTGTATAATGTTTAGAGTTAGGTGAGACATAGAAGCAGCCATGGTTACCCACTGCACCATGGTCAATCTCCACTTGACTTGACTTTTATCTTGTCAATGGACATTGTTGACTGGAAGAAAAAGTGAGACTGGTTTTGTGCAATTCAATGTACATATGAGACATCATTTAATGATTTCATTGGTCCTCTTTGAGAATGGCAAATAACAATTGCTAATTATTGTTATTTTAAACAATTTTAAATTTAGTGTAATTTTTGATTCTATGTATTTTCCAGAAATTTTTCCACAAAGTAGACAAAAAATGTCCTGTTTCATTTAGCATCAATTGCTAGGAAATCAGGGAGAAACACCCAATGGGCAAATCCTTTTTTAAATGAGACTTTCGACTTCATGCACCACACAGAGTTTTTTAGTCCTAGGGAAAGGAAGGAGAGGTAAGAATAACTTTGGTCACAGTGAACAATCACAAATGGATCACTTCAAGGCTTCCTGAATTTTCACCCTTCTTTCTAAGTATCACTAAGTTATCCCAGGCCTAAAGTGAAGATAACAAGGGAAGTCTCAAGCACCTGTGCTTATCCTTTAGCATGCTTTGAATATATATGTTCACTCCACCTAGGGGAGCCTTTGTGTTCACTGGTTTGAATTGATACTTCACATATAGCCTCCCTGTTTGAGTCATGAGAAATTTTTTTTAATACTGTTATAATGTACCCTGGAGAGAGAGAGAGAGAGAGAGAGAGAGAGAGAGAGAGAGAGAGAGAGAGAGAGAGAGAGAGAGAGAGAGAGAGAGAGAGAGGGAGAGAGAGAGAGAGAGAGGGAGAGAGAGGGAGAGAGAGGGAGAGGGAGGCACAGACAGAAAGACAGAAATAGACAAAGACAGAGACAGAGAAAGAGAGAGACAGAGGTTAAACCACCAAACTCCCAACCGAGTATAACAGTATTTCCAGTCCCAATTTGATCATTTGGTTGTATAGTGAAGAGTGTTAGGGCTGGAGTCAGGAAGAATCATTCCCCTGAGTTCATATCTGACCTCAGTCACTTACTAGCTATGTGACCCTAGATAAGTCACTTAATCCTATTTGCCTCAGTTTTGTCTTCTAATAACTGACTTAGAGAAAGACATAGCAAAGAACTGGATGACAAAAATCCCAAATTGTGACAGTAATTATTCTCACTTTTCATATAAGCCTTCCTATCCCTCTTTGATGAAAAAGTATCCGACCTTTTTTCCTAGCTGGATAGTCCCTCTTATTCTGAATCAAGTTGCTCAAATCTATCTTTTGCAGAATTAGCAAAATTTCCAGTATTCTCAGCTGTTTCTAATTCCCTAAATTATAAATGATGTGCTACTCCTAAAAATAAGGAGACCTGGAATCAGTTTCTATCTCAGATTAATGATAACTCTGTGACCCTGGGCAAGTATTTTAATCTCAGGGCTTTATTTCCTCCACTCTAAAAATGAAGAAGTTGAACTCACTGATTTATTTTTAAAGATAATTATGTTATTCACTTAACATTCATTAAAAATATTGAGTTACTAATTCTTCCCTTCCCCCATCTATTGAGAAGGCAATCAATGTGACGTCAATTATACATGTGAATACTTGCAAAACATGATTCCCTATTAACCATGTGGAGAAAAATAAAATGAGTGTAGGAAAAGTATGTTTAAATCTGCCCTTACTCTTTGGATGTAGTTAACATTATTCTTTGTAAGTCATTTTGGAATTGTTTTGATTAATTATATTGATTAGTGTAGTTAAGTCTTTCATAGCTAATCATCTTTAAGTATTACTTTTAATGTGCACAATGTTGTCCAGGACCTGTTCATTTCAATTTGCATCAGTTCATACATATCTTCTCAGGTTTTTTTCTGAAATTGTCCTCCTGGCCTTTGTTAAAATGTAATAGCATTCTACCATAATCATACACCATCATTTTTTCAGCTATTCTTTAACTGATGAACATCCCCTCAATTTCCTATTCCTTGGGACCATAAAGAGAACTGGCCTAAATATGTTTGTACATATATGTATTTTTACATTTTTTCCTTACTCTCTTTGGTTGGACCAATAATAGCATTACTGAGTGGAAAGATATGCACAGTTTTATAGCTGTTTGACATAGTTACAAATAATGTCCTAGTTTTGTTTTTTTTTTAACCAGTTTCCAGCTCCATCAACAATGCATTAGTGTCCTGATTTTTCCATATTTAACATTTTCCTTTTCTGACGTGTTAGACAATCTGAAGTGTGAGGTAGTACTTCAAAGTAGCTTTAATTTGCATTTCTCTAGTCAATAGTATCAGAGCACTTTTTTCATGACTAGTAATAGCTTTGATTTATTTTTCTAAACACGACCTGTTCATATCCTTTGACCATTTATCAATCAGAGTAAAGCTCTTACTTTTACAATTTGGGTTCAATTTCCTTTATATGTGAGAAATGGAATTTAATTTAGTCTCTTTTACAATCAAAAAATGTCCAGTGACAAGCCAAAAATCACGATAAGTGGCAACAGTGTAGGATGCAGTGGATAACCTTGGAGTCTTTGATTTTTGACTAAACAGCTCCTACTGCAACCACCTTCCTGTTTATTGGAACAAATCATTCTCGTCTACTCATTTCACTGGAGGGAAGTCTTTGTACATTTGGGGTAGACATCCCATCCCCACCTCTACCCATCAACTCATTCATGGGTTTCAGGCCTATGAATTGTCCCCAAAATGGTGTATTTTGTCTGCCAAAATGATTTTACTCAGATGTAGTAATTGTGTGTGCTATAGTTTCTTAGAACCACAGGTGAGAATTGGATGAAAGTTAGACATCAAAGTTGAATGAGCAGCTCTGAAAAGGGTTAGGCAAGACCTCATGCCAGAAAATCTATTCTTCCCTGAACACACCAAACACTCTGGTAAGAGAGCATGATATAGGTATAGGGATATAGTAAATAGGCAGATGATAGATTGATATTTTAATTTGTTCGCCATCCATGAAAATGTAGTTTAAATCCACTAAAACTAGAATTAATTTTTACTGATTCTCTCTGTGTGTCCAAATAGCTGGTCTATTGGCTCCTCCAATTGAGGCTTTGGCCTGTCCCTGTGATATTTCCAAGGGTACCATTAGGAATTATCCTTCATCCTTATTACAGGTAAAGCATTCTGGGTAAGCACATAGCATATACACTCTATATATTTTTAATGAATGAATAAAAGATATAAAATTACAATCTAGCTCATTTTTCTTGCTGCCTATCAAAAACTCTATCTGAATTATATTGTTGCTTAATGACTTGATAGGCAGCATGGGCTGTGTGTAGTAAACTTCTTCCAGAGTCCAGATGATTTAGATTAAAATCCTACTTCAGACATATCCTTGGACACATGGCCCAGAACAAGTCACTTAGCCTCATAATTCTTTAGCCAACTCTAGAAGAATACAGTTTGCAGAGCACTTATTGATCTCTTTTGGTAGGATTTCCTGGCTGGGAGCTCATTCATTATAACAGTCAAATTACAAATCAGGATGACCCTAAAAAAATCAGGGACTTTACTCCTTCTCCCCACTTTGGTGCAGTCTTAAGTCCATGAAGATTTAAGAAGCAAAAGTTCAGAGTTTCTCAGCTCATTCACTGTAAAGATTATTTCCTTTACATTTCCTCTACCACTACTTCTTCTCAATTATACAGATTTTCTCATAAGCGATTCTTGTCTCCTTCCAATGAATCCATATATAGGCAGAGGCATTGAGCTATGCTAAGCTTAACTGCTTCTCTGGTTTCTTGATATGATGGTTATTCTGAATATCTATGGCAACATGTAAAAACAGCCAAGTAGCATCCATATAAAAAGGTTCATGGAACAGATAAAAGATAATAAAAGATGTATCTTGTTTAATAGAGCATGAAATTTTATCCTTTTTAGAAAATGAAAAAAAATTAAAGAAATGTGCTGAATAATAAAAGATCAGTTAGTCCTCAAAGCCTAATACATACATAAAGTTACAAATAATACAAATATATTACATGTATGTGTGTGCATATATGTATAGTGGGTGTGTGTATGTGTGTAGTACAATCACTATTATAGTACAATTAGAATTATACAGATTGAGATAAACAGTGGAAATGTAATGTTATTTGTCACTTTCAAACATCACTTTTGTATGAAAGGTAGATAAATATAGTAAGATCAGTTCAAAGGTCCTAAACTCATAATAGTTATGTATAAATATTATTCTTTTGTGTAAGGGAGTATGCAAGAATAATGTCACCTAAAAAGAGTGTAGACTGTATATTTTTTTTGTCAAGATCACCTCTGATACTTGAATCTGCAATTAACTCCACAATTAAAGTACTGATTATCACAAAGAGCTAAACACTGAGCTAAGTGTCAAATCACTGCTTAGCACAACCTTAAGTTAAAGTACCTACTGTATGTCTTGTTATCCAGCCAATACTTAGAACTGAGCCAAGTATTTAAAGCCCTTTTGAAATAGACAAAGTTACTATATCTAATCAACACAGCAGTGTGGCTTGCCAAAAACCTATAAAACTAATGGATTTGCAAGAAAATTACATCACCTTCAAATCAATGCTGGTAACACAGGTGGCATTTATAAGAAGTAGAGAAATTGACATTAACACAGCCTGTCTCTGCTGCCTGCCAATGAGTACTCCTGTTTTGCTAAGGAAAGATTCTGTCTCTCTACAAAGAATTATATTTAAAGGCTGTGACTAAAATTATATTGAAATATTGTAGTAGCAGGAATTTCTATAAGTTGATAGGAATATGGGCTATATGAACTGGAGGGGAGTGGTAGGGGAGACTATTTAACTGGAATTAGGAATCAACCTCTGAATAGGAATTCCACTGGGTAACTAAATGAGACCTTTTAATGGCATCTTTTTTTAAATTAATTCAGATCTGGAACAAGTAAGTGTCTATCGGACAATGTTTTAGACACCAATATCTAGTATAGAATCTACCTCACAATCACCAACCCAACCCCACCACCACCAGTACTGATAGCCCCATGACTTCCTATTTTACCTAAAATAATCCAATTACTAATTCACTCAATAAACATTTATTAAGCCCAGTATCCATATCCTTGTAAAAACATTTCAGTAGATGGGCTAAACCACTTGAGGCCTCAAATTTGTCAGTGAGTTAGGGGATTGTCTACCCCAATGGAATTAGCAGATGAGACCAATTTATTGCGGTGATTAAGAAGGTGACTGAAGCAGGTGTTGTGGAGCACTTAGCCAGATATTAAAGACACGATGGTCATCTATTGCATCCCAGATCATAACCAATTGTCTTGAATATTCTCATGTCACTTGACTTTGATAACTCTGGAAAACAGTAAGGCTGATGATTTTACATATCTCTGCCTCATTTGAATAAAATGTATGTGCCAGTGAAGACCTCACTCCCTGATATCATCAGTTCTCTTTAAAAACAAAGGACAAACAAACTCTATGTGACAGGCTTTGTGCTAAGACCTAACTGCACTATTCTCAGGGATCTTTCTCATAGTTTGGGAGGATAACTCTCCATTTAAATAAACAATTTCCTTGGGACTTAGAACACATAGGACGCCTGAGAACAATTTAGAATCAGCTAGAGGGCTTATCATTAAAAAATGACTACCATGTCTCCTTATGCTCTATAGTAAGTTCAACCCTAATTAACTATCTCTTATGACATTATTCTATTATGCCACCCCAGAACGTGTCTGTTTTGGGTTCAGTGGAAAGCTTATTGGATTTGATTGTTCCATTAGCCTGAGAACTCTTATCAAATCCTATCCTCTCTATTTGCTGCTTATGTAACCTTTGGCAGGTCTTTGAACCTCTGAACCATTCTCTGAATCTCAATTTCCTCATTGAAAAAGTGAAGAGGCTGAGCCAAATGTCTTTAAAAGCTCCTTCTTTCTCTAAATCAATGATTCTATGTTGCAAGTATCTCTTGTGTTTGACCTCTTCTTTCAATGTACAGCTATCCCCTTTACTGGGACCATCCTCAGCTGTACACTTGGACCCCATGTACAGCTACCCCCTTCACTGGAACTCTCAAAAATCTCTTTCCTAGATTATTTCAACATATATGTAATTGTTCTCCTCAACTTGCATTTCTTTTCTATTGTATTCTTTCCCACACAGTACTGCCAAAGTAAATTTTCTTAAGTGATGATTGAACTATATGACTTCCTTACTCAGTTACCTTAAAAGGCTTTTTATTGCCTCTAGGATAAAATATAAACTTCCCCATTTAACTTTGGAAACTAAAAATTAACTGGCCCCAACCAATCTTTAAGCTTCATTGGATATTAATCTATGTTCTATTCAGACAGATCTTTTCCACCATCAATGATGTTCTCTCACCAATTACCATGCCTTTGCAGTATCTTCCCTTGTGCCTAGAATTTATTCCCTCCATTTCTACCTAATGGAATTCCTCTCTTCTTTTTAGATGCAGCTTAACCATTATAATCTTTTTGACAATGTGCTTTAACCTTATCCCTCTCTCTCAATTTTTCTTTCATTAGCTCCTTTTTATATATTTGTAATTATTACCTTTATATGTATGTTGTATAATTTTTATTTGTTCTTGTCTACCTCATTAGAATAATGAATAAAGATCTAAAAAAGTAGAATTATTTCATTATTTGTATGCTATATCCTCAGCACCTAGCAGAGTACTTGGCATATAATAGGCACTTAATAAATCCTTGTTGATTCATGGATTTATTGAGTATATAACTTTCTCTTCTGTTCCAAATGTCCTTGGTGGCTCACCAACCTTAGGATGATCTTAAAAATGCTTCATCTCTGGGTATCTTGTCTTTTACACCCATACATAATTAGTGTATAGGAAGAATTGGAATACTTTTTTTTTTCTCCACTACCTCTTTTAGATCTACTCTCTGTCAAAATAACTCAACAAAAGGTTTTGCAATTGTCAATGCTGAAAAATTACTTATGCCTATATCATAAATAAAAAGCTATAATAAAAAAGAATACTAGCAATTGATTCAGATGTTATTTGATCTTATTAGAATAGAAATTCTATATATGTCTATAGACATAATTTCAAATTCACTGTTTCTATTTTCAATGTATGTTGAAGAAAACTTCATATGGAAACATGTGAAGGACTTTTTTTTTAATGGAGGTCTTATTGTGAACCATCCCACAGAGGGGTTTTGGTCTGATTAGAATAAGTATTCTGTCATAAAATAACAAGTAAGGAGTATTTTACACTTTTAGCTTGCATTTTAACTACAATACAATCCTTCCTTCCAGCAGAAATACTATCTACCTCCTCCCATTCCCACAGTAGCTGATGGAAATGAATTGCATTTTATAACATAATGCAAAAGCAGCTGTAGCCTATAACTGTCTGTACAACCTATGCACCTGGGACACACACTACTTGGTGGATGAAATTAAAATTCTGATAAGTGATATAAATGGTTTGTAAGAAAAGAAATTAGTTTGTGTGGCCACATTGCCTGCCATAATTCTGCTCACTTTGCAGTACTGAGCTCACTGTTAAAAATGAGTCCACAAGGAATCATTTTCACCTTGAAAATTATGGATGTTCAGAATACTCTCCCAAAATGTTTTTCTGAATAACCCTGGAGGATTGATGTTGAATCTGTGCTTTGCTGTATATGTGCTGTGTCCCTTTATATATGTGTATATGTCATGTGTTTTACTATTTTAAATTGATAATAATATGTTTCTAAGAAAAACAAAAGTATTATAAACAAAAAGAGCTGATTCAATCAAGCTTTTAATAAGTAACAACAAACCCCCCAAGGAAAACAGATAAAGTGACTAAATTTTCAGTTAAGTTAGTTTAGAAGAGTCTTTGTAATCCAATCTGAATTCAGGTTACCTTCTCTCCAGATTACCTTGGATTTTAAAAAATTTTTGATCCAGAAAATCAGCTTTGAGGACTTCTCTCTGTGTAGAATCCTTTCACCAATGTGTATTTATGACCTTGTTGTAAATTTTAGTATCTAATAGAATGTTTTATGGGACACCAAGAGACTGAGTTGACCATGATCATATAGTTAGTATGGGTTAGAGCAAGTTTTCAAACTAGGTCTCCTTGATTCCATGGTTAAGTCACTATCAAATATGACATACTTCCTTTTAGTGTCTTCAGATATGCAACAGAAATATGACCCAATGAACAATTTAATTTTATTATAAGACATGGATCTCCCAGGGCTTAAAGATCATTGGAATATATGATTTGCCAAGATTTGATTAGGTGATCTAGTTTCCCTATGAATATAATGTCTTAAGGCTACAAGTTTTAGACTGAATTCCCCAATGAATCTTTTAGATTGGATAATTATAGTAAAGAAAAGATTCATACTTCAATATCTGCAAATCACCCTTCAAAGGAAGCATGGGAAATGGCTTTGCTCTTAACAAATTCCTAAAAGCATCTTCTTTTTCTTCAGAGGAAAGCTAAACTGCCACTTGCAATGCTTTTTTTTTTTTTTTTTCTGTTGTTGGATTTTTGTTTTTGTTTATTTTGTTTTGCTCTTTGAGAGCAAACTTCACTTCAAGCCTCCATGCCATATAGGATTTTAGCAAAGTTGCATAGAGAATTCACTAAGCTTTAGAGGAAATGTTGTCTATTTATGGTAACTTTACTTATTTCTCTCAGAAAGCTAGTAAGGTACTTTTGTGCGATCTACATTTTATAAATAAGGAACTGCACCTCAGAGATGTTAAACATTGCTAGTTTAGACTATCTTTCTTTAACTGTAAATAGAAAATATAACAATATAATAACCCCATTAAGGGAACATTAGCTGAGATTGAAACAGATCGTGTTTTAAGTATTATTAATCTGTGGAGTAAAATGGGAATATAAAAAAGATTCATTGACTTCATCTGGGCAAAGAATCCTTGTAATCTGTGAAATAGGGATAGTTACCCTAATGCCAGATTAGGAAACAAGTGACTGAACTTTAGTTCTGGTTTAGGTAGATGACATGTGACAAAAAATACAGGAAAATATTACACAATATAAACCATAAATGACTCAGAGACTCAGAGTAAGAAGACCTGTGATTAAATCTTGGTCCCATCATGTATGCTAATAGATCAAGGATAATAAACATATATAGAGTAGAATTTAGGAGCTATTGAGTCCAACCTCTTCATTTCACATATGAGGAAGTAAAGCATATAAAATGTAAATGACTAGCTCATACAGTAACTAAAGTTTGATGTTGAACACATATCTTCCTGATTCTAAGTCTAGTGACTTCTCCATGATGATCAAATTATATCATTATCACCAGATTATCCTCTCATCATCAATATATTATCATATAGGAGTAAATACTGAAAAAAAATAAAATAAAAACATCTTTGTAAACAGTCTTTATTTGGCTTATGTGCATAGGATAAAATAAAGAACTAGGTTTAAGAATGTCAGGTAACTGGTATTTCAGAAGCCAATGCAAAATAATTTATTATTATGTAGTATCACAAATAGCCAAAAAAACAAAACAAAACATACAAACTGTATGGCAAAATAAAAGAAAGAGATTTGTCCCCACAGATGCAATTAACTCACTTAGTGAGTGAGATGTGTAGGGGAGGTAACACAAAGTTGGGGTTCAGGTAGGAAAAAAATACACCCTCAAGATAGGTGTAGCCAGGAAGAGGTAACTAGTACCAGATGTAGGAATGGGAATTTTTAATCAGCCCCAGTACCCAGGTGGATGAAGGAGTCAGAAACTGACAAAATTAAGTTTGAGTGTACCTTATATTGGAGGAATTTTCTTATCAAGGTCACAAACTAGGCTAGCTATCTAAAGTAGCTTAAAAGACTAACTCAGGATCCCTACAACTAGTCAAGAATTTTACTCAATTCAAAGGTATGATCACTATTTGCCTGTCATAGAGTTAATTAACATAGATCAGAGAGGTGGAAAAGTACATTTTTTTTTTTCTTGGCCTATAGACTTTTTTTTATGGATATTAAGACTATTTAGCCTAAGTAATATCATATGGGAGTTCATAATGACAGCATCACACAATATAAAGTTTACAATTATCACAACATGATAGCCTTTAAACTTAAACTGTATTTTTTTCTCCATTTCCCATAGCATTTTCTCCATCACTTTGCAAATCTAAACTGGGGCTTTTTAAACTTTTTCCACTCATGATCCCCTTTTACTTAAGAATCCAGCTTCAGATACTAGCTGTTGCTCTGGGCAAATCACTTTACCTCTATTTGCCTTAGAGGCAGCTAGGTGGCACAGTGAACAGAGTCCTAGACCTGGAGTCAAATCTGTATTCAGAGGCTAATTGGCTGTGTGACCCTGGGTAAATGACTTAATCCATTGGAGAAGGAAATGACAAAGCATTCTAGTATCTTTGCCAAGAAAACCCCATACAGGGTCATGAAGTATCAGATAGGACAGACAATGAAAAGTCATAATGAGGTAGAGACAGACATCTATATCACTCCTCTCTGACATTATATTTAATTTCTGTAAGACTACTATTTGATCTAAATCTTAGACTCAAACACCATCATGTCATAAAGTAAAATGAGAGACAAGCATTATGTATTATTTCTATTGAGACATTCCATCAACAGTTCAGATGATGAAGCACTTACTAAGTGGGGGACATCAAATTATATATTTATTTATTTTTCTATTTATTTATTTATTCATTTATTTATTTAATTATTTATTTGTTTTGGTGAACCAATTGGGATTAAGTGATTTGCCCACTAGGAAGTGTTAAAAGTCTTAGCCCAGATTTGAATTCAGGTCCTCCTGATTCCAGGGCTGGTGCTCTATCCACTGCATTTTCTAGTTGCCCTGGAACATTGTATTTTTATGCTGATACCAATGGCAGGTTTTTGATCTTCATCCTAGATAGGTACCCAAGAAACAACTAAGTGATAATGTGATAAGGTCCAGAACTTGGAATTAGGAGGAACTGAATTCAAAGTATTTCTCTGATATTTACAATTTGATCCTAGGAAAATTACTTAACCTCTCCAATCTAAGTTTATTTCTCTGTAATGGGAAAAGTAAAAGCATATAACTCATAGGATTGTCTTTAGGATCAAATGAAAGAACCTATCTAAAGCCTTTTACAAAACTTAAAAGTATACTATAAATACTAGCTATTACCATTTTGGAAGTGGGGAAAATGCTGTAATTTTTAAGACATACTACAATTTCCTTTGGTCTCATTCCTATCATGTATAGAACCTCTACTCTGAGCTATTTAATATATTCTGTTAGGATTCTTGGGCCAGAACTTGAGACAAGGTAATGTGCTTTGTTCACACCTTTAAAAAGGAGTTCACACCTTTAAAGGCGTTAATACCTTTAAAGGAGCTCGCTCATTGATTCTGTAAGGAGTTCCCACAAACCCATGGAGTACCCATAAGCCCATTCTCTGGGAGGATATAAGGAGCCAACATTGAGTGAGGGAATCAGTCTGGAAGGAGCCTGATGTAAGTCATGGGGAGAACTTCAGGGAAGCTCAAGGAGATTCAGAGACAAAAGGTTTCACTGGATTCGCAAGACCAGCAAATTCACAAGTTTAAAGAAAAAGCCTGCTCATGGACTTCAGGGAGATTCACATCTAGGATTGAATTCTGGGAAACCCACAATCCCACACTCTCTGAGGCAGAGTCAGATTTATTCCCAAGTCAACCTTCCTGCTGGCTGGAGGCTTTGGATTCATAGGGAGCTAGAGACTGAAGCTGGCTGGAGACATTCTGAGGAAAAGATTCAAGACTTTGAAGGACACAATATAGGATCTGGACTTTAATTCCTGGCTGCATTTTGGGATTATTGAACTGAAACTAAAACTAAGGCTGGTTCCAGAAGCTCCCCAAGAGATCTGCCCACAGAGAACGATTACAATTTAGAGACAACAGAACTTTACAAAATTTCTTTTTTTCTTTTTTTTCTTTTCTTATGCTCTAATTTTGTTCCAGTTATCAACATAAACTCAAAAATATCTGTTGGAAGAGAATGCCTCTTATTGAAAAAAATATCAGAAATGGATAAAACCAAATTTGATAGCCTATTTTAGAGAACCCAAGACACCAAAACATTTTTTCTTAACCAGCATTATCAAAAAGAATATCATGATATTGTTCTTATTTATTTACATGGCATCAAATATAAGCCTATCTGGGTACCCAACAGCTTCTGTGCTAATATTTCACATTTACTGCTTGTATTCAGAGTGCTAGTGTCTGTATCAATTCCTAAATAGATAGAAATGCATTTGTTCTTTGCTGCCACAGCAAAGAGAAGGAGAAATGAAAAAGCATTTTGAAGAACAGAAGGGAAGCTTTGAACATTGGGCATAAAATGTCATAACACATAGTGCAAGGCTTAAATAGTATTTCTTCTGATGTGAGTGTGTCAAAACTAAGCAAATAGGAGATTGAAAGTCAGATTGATACTTGTTTACTTGAGCTGTATTCACAATTCAAGCAAAGACACAGATGGAAATCATTACAATTGCAAAATGTTAACAGAAGGTATTAAGGGAAAAATGTACAATTAAATTGAATAATGAGCTATTTGTGATTCCAGGCACCTTGAATCTTGGAGGTTCCTTACCATTATTCTTACAGATGAGTCCTGAACTACTATAGTCTTCTAAGTAAGTGGCTGACACCTTACTTCTTGTTGATAGTTTGATTGATGGAAGAACAAAATAAATTGTTGAGTGCATATTTTGCCTTTTCCCAAAATTATAGAGAATGCAGGGCAGATAACTAGACTTTTGCCCCAAGGCAGAATATTTAGAGGGCATCAGCAGCTACCTCTTGATGAGTGGCAATGGGAAGGTGCTTGCTCCTCTCATTGGACTATCTCTTGTGGGCAGTCTTTGACATGGTGAAATAGTAACCTATCATCTATTTGTTTGTTTTTGTTTTGGGGGGTTAAGTGACTTATCCAGGATCACACAGCTAATAAGTATTAAATGTCTGAGGTCAAATTTGAGCTGAGATACTGCTGATTTGGGGACTTGTACTAGATCCTCTGTGCCAACTAGCTGCCCCTTAACAGCCTACCTTCTGGTGAACAGCTCTTTCTACTAGCTATTTCTGAAATAGCCAGAGCATAGTTGGTACCACTATTGATGGCATTCTTTCAATGGATTAGAAATCTCAGAAGTTCTAGAGTGGGTATTTCATTTCCACAGTGATCAAAACACTAGTCACTTCTAGGGTCTTTTCTTTCTTTTTTTGACTTCCCAAATTGTTGTGGCTGGCATTTAAGAGTTCATGGCATATAAGCCCTTTGATCTGAGAGGCTAACGAAAGAGTCAGGAGAGTTCTAATTTATTATGCCTTACAGCCTTGTTGATGATTCATTTTTGCAAGTGTGATCAGCACATTGACGATAGGCAAACCCCAATTACCATACAGAGAAGCAGCTCCTGGGTATTGCATATGCATGGTATCTACCAATGGGAGGAGAGCCTATCCAGCAATTCAGGAGCTCAATCACAAGTGAGAGGTCCTATCCAGGCATCATTGCTCAAGTAGCCACAGTCTGTGACCCTCCAGCTTACTCATTCCCATGATGATAAATCAATGCTTCTTATTCAATAAGGGCATTTCTGCAACCTGGCAGAAAACTTATTGTGCATCAAGGATGGAGGTGGATTTGGTACTACCTCTAGGAAGAGTACCATAATTCAGCGCCAAACCTCTTGTCTCAAGTGAAAAAACAACATTATAATTTTGGTTCCTACTATCCTAAAGATGCTGTCTTCTATCTCCATGGAAGTAAGGAAAGACAATATACAGGATATTACAGTAAAGAGGAAGACATCTAGAATATATTATTCTATGTTGTGGATATGCTTGTTTTATTCCATAAATTAAAAAGGAAATAAAAGAAAAATATTTGGACTTTGTAGAGAAAAACAGAATAGGATTTTAGATTTAGAGGATATCTAGTTTCATACATTATGCAGATGAAGAAACTGTCACTGGGAGAGGGCAAATAATTTGTCATTGGTTATACAAGTAATGAAATAACCAGACTCAGATTTCAACCTGGTTGTACTAGTGTGGACTTCTCTGACTTTTCCATCATGCCCCAGGAAGCTCATTATTAGGAAAACTGTACTCCACCACATCTTTATCCTTTGCCTTTTGGATCGAAACATAGGGCCTTAAACTCTAAAACTTCCAATGAAGAAGAGAAGTCAGCTTAGATTTTTATTTCTCATGTATGCACTGTACTATGATTTCTCTTATTTCTGCAACCTTGCATCCTGCCTTTCTTTTTTAGTGTTTTATCCCCAGTGCTTTACACTATACCTGGCACACAATAGGTAATAAACATTTAATGCTTGCTGATTATTAAATTCATTTTCCTCATTCCAAATACAGTGAATATACTATACCATGTGGGATCTCATTGAATTGTATTGATTAGCCTAATTAATAGAATAGATTTATATATCATGCCAGTTTTATTAGAGGTAGAAACATTAGCATACCAAAAATAAGAAAAAGATACAATTGATAAAAAATGAAATTATTTGCTTCTTTGATGATCCAAAAAGCTTGCCATGCTCTGTTTTACTATAATTATTACAAGTAATGGGTAAAGATCAGACCTATTATTTAATTTATATATGAAACTCCTAGATGAAAAAATTATCTCTACCAATTTTGGTCAGTTATCTTCTCTCCAATTAGGGTCTCAGAAAACTAAGAGTTTGGCAGTGGGAGAAATTAATATTATATTATTGTATTAATAACCAATTATTAATTTATGCTTCACCCTTTTCTTTCTATTTCTTTTAAATCCCAACTCCTGAAAAAATTAGTCTCAGAATCTGGCTCAGTGAAGAGATTGGTTTTAGCCTTTAATGCATAGGATTTTTAGTATTCCAACTAACTAGGAGACCTAATTTCTGATTAGGGTATAAAACAGAATCCAATCTGGGTAAGCCTTTGCCTGAGGTAACAATCCTTGTTCTTGATCCTATCCATTGGAGTTTAGGGCAATTCAATATAGATAGAAGAAAACTAGCTTGAGTGGTCTGGAAGGAAATGCCCTTCCCTGCCCAGATTTTCTGAGGCTGCTGATTCTCATGATCAAACCATGTTCTCAGCCAGAGAAGTAGAAGACTTTTAGCTAACTTCCTCATTAATTGTCCATCAGTCAGGGTTGATTTTTACTTTCCAGGGAAGTTTCATTTCAGAAGGAATTTAAGGGGTCTTCGGTTACCAAAAGAAACCACTGACCACCAAATAATTTATTATTAATTACCCCAAACCCATTCTCTCAGCTTTTCATCACACAGAATTTTCTCAGATCATTTGGCCAATATATGTCATAGGCAGGATTTGAAAACATAACTTTCTGCTATGAGGCCAGTTCTCCATACATTATACCATACTATCTATCATTATTGCAAGTACTAGAATTAATACCTTATAATCATAAAACTCTTTTATTGCTTCAGTTTAGGCAGGGTAAGGTGACAAAAGAGTAAAACTGGATACACTTTTACAGATGAGGAAACTGAGACTTAAGGGAGGATAATTGATTATTATACAGGATTAGACAATTCTTCAGCCTGCAGAATCTAGAGTTGAACTTCATTTTTCTCTCAGTAGACTTTTCACTGCATGGATCACATATTTAACACTGCAAACAAATTGTTACAGTTTTTTGTCCTTTAGATTCTAGATCTTAGATAAGATCATAGAATTTTAGCACCAGAAGAGCTCATAGAAAATATTTTGTCTAAGTGCCTCATCTTATATGTGAGAAATTTAAGACCTATGAAAGAAGTCAAGTGAAACAGGCTTTGAATTCAGGGCTTTTGATTTCAGATACTTTGATCTTTCTATTCCACACTACTTTCAAAAGGGAGGAACTTATTTAAATTTGTTGAGAGAAATGAGTAATAAGAATTAATGATCCAGATTGCCCTCTACCCTCCCCCTTTCCTGAAGTCCTGATTTCAAAAGTTCAGTCTTTTGAAGAACAAGGCTGATAATGAGATTGATAATGAAACTAGTTTTGTTTGTTTGTTTGTTTATTTTGTTTAGACCCCCAGCCAGGTAAGTTAGCTATTATGTTCTGCTCAGACATGAGTAGAAACAAATTCTTTGAATAGGTTGCTCCAGACTGGGGAGAACTTAAAAACTGAATGACATAAACAATGTTCTGTTCCAACTTTCTTGTGTATTAACTCATTCATTAATTGTTAATCAATCATAACTGATCATAGTTACAAACCTTGAGCCCACCTCTTTGATTGTATGGCTTAAAAAAGAGATAGCCAAATGATCATCCTTTCATTATTATTATTATTATTATTATTATTATTATTATTATTATTATTATTATTATTATTATTTTTGGTGGGAAGGGCAAATGGATTGTGTGTTTTGGGTGAGTTTTTTAAGCAACATGAAACTTAATTTAGAGAATAAAAATTATTTAAAAAAAAAATCACAAAATAAAAAAGTTAGTCAAACAATGTGTGACATTATCTACTTACAAGTTAGCGTCTCCAAAGTAGCAAAGTACACAAATGCTTGTTATCATTGAAATATTTTCCACTGTAGTTTAGAATTATTTTGCATTGATAACAAAGTCTCGATGCACAGCCTCATGGTTTGTCTTAGAAACATAATATGAAATGGCAGGAAAAAAGTTGTTTTTGTGTGGTCCATGAACAGAATTCTATATTGACTATGAAGTTCATGCACAGTACCAAATTTTAGTCTAGGCAATATATTTGCCATATATAATTAATATAATAAATATATACTGTTGTATGTATTTATAATATATATATATATATATATATATATTATTTGTACATGGAAATACATGGGAGTGTGTGTGTGTGTGTGTGTGTGTGTGTGTGTGTGTGTGTGTGTGTTAAACTTAGTATTCAGTAAATGTGAAGGACATTGAACTATGTGTCCTCACATCCTCATGCCACAATGAAGAATATGGCCTGACTTCACTGTCATTGATTCACACTGACCAATTCATGTTAACCCGTGGGCAAATTGTGACTTGCAGTCGGCACAGCCAATCATTAATAAATGTCAGACCATGTAGCGATCCCACTGAAATCTATTTGAAATTGATTAAAGCAAATACAGCTTTTCCAATGATTGGCGTGGTATTTTCCAAGAGCCATCTCATTCTTCCCATGTCTCAGAAAAACATCATCTGCCTTACTTGGCATTTGCAACCCACCCATTTCTAGTGAATTAGTAGTCTGAGACAAAGGGCCAGTATGATTATATGCAGATTGAGATACAGAATAAATATTTTCTGAGGCTATGCAAACCTGCTTCATGTGGGAGGATGTTATTTAAGAATAGTCCCAACTGAATTAGTTGGCTGAGATTCACTTTATTTTCAGATGAAAGAGCTAAACAAAGGTACAGATTTAGCCCCACTCCCACCATTACTTGGATAAAAATCATAATACTCTTCAGTTAGTCACTACACAGAAGGATTTATTTTGGAATGTGTATAGTGAACTGAAAACAATTGGAAATTTGGGAATGATTCTGGAAGTAGATGAGAATTTTTGAAGTTCTTCAGATTGTGGGTATGGGGATTTTTTTAAGGGCTAACCTATTGACAGATGCAAAGATTTCAGAGGCCAAGGGATTTATAGATAAAAGAGACCTTATTGATCATCTAATTTGATCCCCTCATTTCACTGATGAGAAAAGAGAGGAATGGAGAAAGAAAATTACTTATTCAGTACCACAAAGAAAATAATAATAATTGCCATTTGTATAATACTTTAAAGTTTGAACAGTTTTTACATACAATCATTTGAGTCTCATGATTGCCCTGTGAGGTAAACTCTGTAGATATAGTTATCCTCAACACCCAGATGATTCCTTCATTTATATACTTAATGTCACTTCCCTCAATCTGTAGTAGCCTCTCCCCAAGCTATGAATTCTGAGACTTTGGGGGTTGAGGGCCCAAGAGGAAATGATAGAATGCAGCTGTTACTGAGAAGAAATATGATGAATGTCTCAGAGGAACACTAGACTGCCAGGAGTGATGGCAGTTTTCTGTTTTCCAAGACTGACTGCTGAATCCATTCACCTGCTCTGGGATGGGTTGGTCCTAACCAGACATAGTAATTGCCTCTTTCCAGGGATCATACAACCATGCCTGGGAAGTACATCAATACTAACAAGATCCAAAGTATAAAAAGGATTATGTTTTAGCTATTTCATTTTCAATAGCCTAGTCTTCTTTTTAAAACTTCCATAATTTCAGAGGGTCTACTTTAATGTCCTTGTATATTAAAATATATTTGGAAGTACATGATAAATAGCTCTCCCTAGTAAACAATTATCCCACAGACTGAGGTCTAAGCCTTGGCTAAGTTGATCTGTGATCCTGATTGTGGATTTTCTCTATCTTTATCTAATGAAATAGGGGAAGAAATAATTTATTAAGTGTCTACTATGTGTTAAGCACTTTTGAAATAGTATTTTTTATCTTTTTTTTCTATTCTTAGAGAAGGGGCCACAATGAGAAATTAAACTCAAACTATGCATTTTCTGGAGATATCACATAAAAAGAAGCTTCTACAAAGTCAAGGGGATTACTGTGATTTTGGTGATGAGTGGGCTTACACATGCTAGATGGGTATTTATTATGCATAGTGTTCTTGTCCTTATACATTATCTATTTGCCTACCAATTCTATTCTAAGAGAGGGAAGGCATATCTGCTTGATTCTATAGAAAACTAACTCCAATATATTGAGGTTATCTGCTAGGCAATTACTGAACTAAAGCAAGTCAAAAGAAAACCACTTCTAGTCAGGAAAGAGGATCAGAGATAACTTCTAAATGGGTAAATCTACAAATTTATATTCCTCTGAAATCACTGCCTCATAGAGAGAGATGAAATTTAGAGACAGTCTTTGATGCTTTAAAAAGTCATGGAAAGCTCAGTTCTTTTTCAGAATTTTTGTGTAGAAGTGCAAGCTCATAACTGTCATTATGGGCAGAAGAGGAGCCAGAAGCCATATTCTCATTACAAAATAGACTCAGATGAGTGGCTGTCAATGTATTAATAGTATCACAAATGAGATTTGAACCCATGACTGCTCTACTCCAGGTTCAACATAATATATGACAGAGGTGTCAATCACAAGGCCAATGGGCTCCATTGAATCCTACATAGACTGTAATACTATTGAATTCAATCCAATTAAGATATAACTGGGAAATATAACAAAGTAAGTAAAAAAATAAAACAATAAATATAGATCATGTTACTAAATGGTTTTTTATTTAAATGTGCAGCTTTCAGTTATCCTTATTTACAGTTTAGTGACCCTCTTTTCATTTGAGTTTGACAGCGCTTTTCTACAATATCATCTGTTTCTCTAATCGTTGTTATTAATGTTGAATCATTTTCAATCATGTTTGACATTTTATGACTCCATTTAGCATTTTCTTGGCAAAGATCCTAAAGTGGTTTCCTATTTCCTTCTCCAGCTCATTTTACAGATGAAAAAAGTGAGGCAAACAAGATTAAGTGATTTGTCCAGGTCTAACAACTATTAAGTGTTTCAGGCTATATCTTAATTCAGGAAGATAAATCGTCTTAATCCAGGCTCAGAACTCTATCCACTACACTCCCAAGGGCTGTCCAGCTCTCTTAATTACTAAATAGCAATACCAAAAATGGAGCTTTGGGTTTTTGTTTGTTTCCTCTTGTTTGTTTGTTGCCTTATAAATCCAATGTTCTATTGATACATAATATACACATAATAAGTACTTGTTGACTGACTAAAACATAACATCAGTCTAAGGAATGCTGACAAAAAACAAAAACCCAAAAACTTTTAAATTAAGACAACTAAATATATTTAAATGTAGCCTACCTTCTTCTAAACATGAAGACATAGATCCACCTTTAAATACTTAATAGGTTTTTGTCTCTCTTTTCAAAATCTGCTATTGTCAAATTCTTTTTTTTTTTCCTTCCACAATATATATCACAGCTCCCCTTTTCTTTCTAGCCCCATGGTTAATTCATGTACACGCTGCAGAGACTGAACAAGTATTATTTACAGGTCTTGCCTCAGCTCTTCAGTGACATGATAGCAGGTAACATCAGGCAACATGGGTTAGAGGGATGAAATCTAAAGGAGAGTGTAAACACTTGTAAACTCAATATTTCTATTCTGGTTTGCTGTACTTAAAGAATCTGAAGAGGTGTCCTTTAACAAATACCATCTCAGGTGTTTTTCCTGTGGTTTTCAATTCATTAGAAAATTAATATTTCCCATTTTTACAACCAGAGATAAAATATCCTAAAGAGAAGATGCAAAGTCTGGTGGCAAAAAGTCAGTGGACTTGATTTCTGGCACCAGTTCTTCTACTCAGTAACTGCATGACTTTGGTTAATATATTATATCTTTATGGATTCCATTTTCTTTATAAAATTAGAATAGTTGATTAAAGAAGATTTAAGTCCACAATAGCTTAGAGAAAACGTGGAATTTTTTACACCACCCAGATAATCAAGCCAAAAATGAATGCCTTGTGAGAAAATGGATATGGGGGGAGCTTGAGGTTTTAGAAACTCTTAGGTCATTTTCTGTGAGCATAAAGTCACTATACTATCACTTGTCTTAATATATCAATCTCCTGAAAATGTTTACAATATATAAAGAGAGTATAGAATCCCTTGAATTCTGAATCCTCCATTTATTATCCTAATTAATTATTTTTCATATTAGAGTTTAGAACTCTGAAATGGCTCTCTCTGCTCATCTAAGGAAATGGGTTATGTATTTCCAAAGTTTGGACATTATGTTGGATTAAAAAAAAAAAAAAAAAAAGAATAATGCCAAAACTAAACTGAAATTGTCACTAAACTGAAATTGAAATTGTCACTATTAGTTAACCCTTAACCTAGGGATGAAAATTTCCTAGGAAGATAAAGACATATTTCCTATCATATCCGTTCTAGGATTTCACCAGATTCTCTATTACAGTAGTGTCAAACTCAAATATATATATATATATATATATATATATATATATATGTTTGTATAATGCTTTTGCTGTAGAACATTTTTTCAAGCTAGCTACTTTCTATTCTAAATTTTGCTTTTTAGCTAAAAACCTCATAACCATTTCTGACATTATAAAAAGACAATCAAACACTGAAGAGACAGATCTAGAACAGAATTTGTTTGACTTCTGAACAGAAAAGGACAGAAAAGCAATGGAGATATAGAAATGGCTAGGTTTTGCATTTCTACCAAAGAATTCTGTAAGATGAAAATAGAGGGATAGTTTCTACTGGCCCCGTGGTTTTAATAAAAAAAAAATTGTTAATTTTAGATTAAATACTGCTGAGCACTTGAGCAAGTAGCATTTTAGTATCTACAAGGCATAGAGGAAATTACAGGAAAAGACAAGAAGCTACCTCTTGAAAAAGCCATCTTCATTTAGAAGATTCTATAGATATATGTCACATTTGATTAACCACAAGATACAGGATAAAAACTGATAAAGAACACAAGATCTTAGTTTCAGCAACCAAATGACTTGGTTGCAGCTACCTGAATTCTTCCATGAAAGACAAATAGTAACTACATGTCCATAAACTTGATTTTCTTAAAGGAAAAGGTAAAAATCTTTGTCTTGTGTCATCAGAGAGAATATATATTTTTTTATTTTTTAAATGAAATAAATGGAACTTAACAACTGACCAGAAAAGGAAAGTGGAACATGAGGAATAAAGGATTCCCATTAGATTGTTGTCCTGGATGAGTAGAAGAAAGATGGGATATCCAAGAAAAGCAAAAAATAAATTGGAAGAATGGGCAATTTAAGAGGAAAGTTAAGGTTTGCTAAGGAATTTTGCTTTGGACATTCTGAGACAAATAGATATAGATATATATCTAGTTCATATATGTGTATGTGTCTGTGTGTACTTAAAACTTAAATGTTTTTCTCAGAGTCATGCAAAGATCAGGAATAGACTAACCAGTCTTCCTGACTTTCTGTACCTGCTGTCCCACTTGATTGTTGCATAGACTTGGCTTTTAGCTCTTACTCCTCCACTAAATTATTATGGACTTTGAACATTGATTCAGTGTTCTAGGTCACCACTTATTCATTTCTAAAATGAAAAATTAGAATAGATAAATTTTATGATTTCTCTACCCAGCACTAATATGTTGTGGTTATACAAGCTCCCAACAGTTCTACAATCTCTCCCCATTCATGGGCTTTGGATAATCACTCTGATTCACCATGGTATATAGACTACTTTGTAACTTTGTCTTCCAAAAGTAGACATGACATCAAATGCAGTTCTTATCTATAAGGCACAAAGAACAAGGAAAGATCTCAGGAAGAAATGAATGAATGAATAACTCATCATTTTCTATGCAACCTTCTGATGAAAAACTTCTCTCTACTTAGGTAATAATATTTTTAAGAATCTCTATTCATTCTCCCTAATTTGAGGATCTTTTAAAGCCTACAAGCTGTAGGGATAACCTTTCAGAGCCAAGAACCATCTGCATGACACAATGAAGACATCTAATAAGCAAAATAGGTGTTTTCATTAAAATTAATTTTGTTTTAAATCGGGGCATCTTAGGGAACTGTTTATCTTGCCTACCTTTCTCTTTCTTATCTCCTTGAGAATAATCAGTTTAAACTTCTGCATTTTAACAAAAGTAGATATAGAGAACTGTAGCAAATAGATCACCTCTATTACCCTCTTTCCCCATCAGGATATTAAATAAGTCCATGTTTGTGCATCCTAACCTCCTAATAATGTTACTAGGACTTTGAGCAGTAGTAGCATAAGAAGTCCTGCAATGAAGTCCTTGAGTTACTGCCAGATACTTTACTTGTTGACACAGTAGAAGTCTTAACTAGTTACACCCATATAGCAATGTCGAATTGAAAAACAAAACCAAACAAAACATTTGTTCATAAATATCATGGGTATGTTGTGGTTTATTAGGGTTCTTATTGCTAGCTCAATATTTATGTTCTATCTCAGAGACCATCAATATGTCCCATTGGGAAATTACTTTGCAATTTAGCATCATTTCGAAGAACAAGTGATTTTCAAGTCATTCAGTAAAGTTAAATGAGAACTAATATTGCTTTTTTGTGGATTAGGAGGAAATGTTCATTCTCTGCATGGGCTTAAATTTTCTTTTTTAAATGTTTCTGATTTTATACTTTTCACTACTTGAAAGCTTGTTGCTGCCACTGTATGTGTCTATCTTCTTAATATTTCATTTCTTCCTGAGATCTTTCCTTGTTCTTTGTGCTTTATAGATAAGAACTGCATTAATGTCATGTCTACTTTTGGAAGACAAAGTGACAGAGCTAGTCTTTATAGCATGGTGAATCAGAGTGATGACCCAAAGTCCAAGATTGGGGAGAGGTGGTAGAACTGTTAGGAGCTTGTATAACCACAAAATATTAGTGCTGGGTAGAGAAATCTTAAAATTTATTTATTCCAATTTTTCATTTTGGAAATGAATAAATGGTGACCAAGAACATTGAAATGAATGTTCAAAGTCCATGACAATGAGGTGGAGGAGTCAGAGCTAAAAGCCATTATTCTGATTTCAAGCTAAATGATTTTTCAAGTCATATCATGATGTCTTATTGTCTTCTCTCTGGTGTAAGAGCTATTTCCTATAAGCAATACCACATGGAGATAGCCTATAGTAAAAAGGAAGTGGCTCCACCAGGTAAATAAACCTTCAACCAAAGCAGGAAAGCTGCAGCTTTCTTTGGAGGGTGTTAAGCAAAGATGCTGAATTTAGAGAGCATTGTTGATGCATGCTTCCCTTTAGCATCATAGAAAATAGCACTAAACACTTAACAATAATGATACAAGGCTGAATATGATGAATCACTGAATTTGCTTGTTTTCATTGCCATGCAAAGAATATTTTTAAGAGATGGACATGTGTGTGTCCATCTGTTAAATATATATATATATATATATATATATATATATATATATATAAGTTATAGTTCTTAGTTCTTTACATGAAACAGAAACAATAGATCAGATTCTGAGCTCTTTATGTTTATCACTCCTATGAAAGAAAGTAAGAAAAAAAGTTAGTGTCAGTTTTTTTTGATACCCTAAGCATTAGTACTTGCCATTTAGGACACTTCTGTTTGGGATACAGTAAATATACATATGAAATATATGTATGTATTAATATATATACGTGTATATTTATAAAGCTTTTTATTTTCAAAACATATGCATGGATAATTTGACAATATTGACCCTTGCATAGCCTTGTGTTTCAGATTTTCTCCTCCCCCCATTCCCTCCCCTAGATGGCAAGCAATCCAGTATATGTTAAACATGTTAAAATATATGTTAAATACAATATGTATAAACATATTTATACCAAGGAGACAGTAAATATAAAGAGGATATCTATTCGGGGTGCCATAATAATCTATTATTTAGGAAAGAGTTCTATCTGTAGAAGCATGAGGTTATTATCCTCTTACTAGAGAAGGGTTGAGCAAGGAGAAGATCAGAGGGATTCACTTCCTTCATTTGGCACTCACAAACTTGTTCATGACCCCATCTTAACCACAAGGCAGACACAACATCATCCACAATCTGACCTCACTGTTCCCTTAAAAGCTTATTACTGTTTTATACCATTCAGTATTTTTGCTGCTTCTGATTTCATTTGTAAATGGGGCAGAAGGCATTATTTTTTTCCTGAGGGCAGGCATAACATCAAGTTGGCTATTTTAAAAATATTTCTTAGATATTAAAACCCTGGTGTCCACAGGTAAAGAAATGGAATCTTGCCACCTTTCTGTTTAGATTCCTGAAAAAAAACTGAAAAGGAAAATTAAAAGAAGAATGTTTTTGTGACATCCCTCCAGAGATTAAAGAAAAGTTGCTAATTTTGGACTCACTTCCCTCTACTACAGCCATGCAGAAAATATGTGCACAAGTCAGAGGCTTTTCTCTGATCAAAAAACATCTGCATTTAATTAGAATTAAGCTTGAGTGTTGTGTTAATTCTGCAGAACCAAACAAAGTCATTTTTGTTTAAACTTTTCCAGCCCTGAGAGGATGAGTGGAAAGGAAAAAAGGGCATCAGGGTTAAAAGTAGAGAGTGATCCCAATGGAAATGGGCTGAAAAGGAAAATAAAAACCTCTTGTTGGAAATGTAAACTTAGAAAGTTCTATTGTCCAAGGCCTCATTTTAAAAAATGAATGAGCTCTCCCATACCTTCCACGATGAAGCTTTTAAAACACTGAGAAATTTACCAACTGTATCTAAAATAGTTTTGGTCAAGTCTTTTTGCTCTTGGAATTCTAATAAAGACATTGTATTTTAAATTTCATAAGCATGTAGCCATTGCAACATTATGGTTATCATACGTTTGATATAGGCAACTTTAGTGTTATTGCCAACTTTGGTTAGCATTTTCATCCATGCATACACACAACCACACACCCACTCCACACACCAATCCAATGTGGAGAATTCAACCCCACATTGCTTACCCTTCATTTTACCTTAGCACAGGCAGACCTCCACTGTTTTTTGTCATCTTTGAAAAATCATTAACTAGAGGCCACCTTGGTTTGTGTGGCAAGGTTCACCCTTCTATCTCTGAATCTGATGTGAAGAAGGCTGATTGTGTAGGCATAAAAAGAAATTATTTAGTAGTTATCCACCCCCTTTTCCTTTGTGAAAAGACCTCCACCTGAGGAAAGGGCAGTATTATAGGTTCAGTTATTTTCACCATGTTTTTAAAACTTATTGTGTGTGTGTGTGTGCGCAAAATACAATGAGAAAGTGTCTAGTCAAAGGAGGTGTTGAGAACTTTGAGAGTCGTAAGTACTCGCTAAGGAAAAATTGAAAACGGTCTTAAGAAAAGTACAAAATAGCAGAAACAAACAAATAATCATCAAAATAAAAGCTTCCATAAAAAGTGAGAAGACTATGACCAGCTGTTTTCTTTTTCCCTTAAGGGAAGAATTATGATGAAATATGGTCAAAGGACAATAGTAAGTGGGAGAAATTTAGTTTAGACCAGTAACTGGATGGTCAAAGGACAATAGTAAATGGAAGAGATTTAGGTTATACAAGTAACTAGAAAGGAAATTTTATGTGTTATACACACACACACACACACACACACACACACACTCACAAATACACACAAACATGCACACACACACATATATATATATAAAATGTTTGTATGAATATATATATATATAGACATATATATATATATTAATACACACACACAAAAAAATGTGTGTGTTACTATGATTCCTTAAAATTAAAAAAGTATCACATTATAGTAGACATTTCCAAGGAGAACTAGAGTGATTTAGATGCAGCTTTGCCTTGAGGCAGAGTGATGGACTAGGTGATCTTCTGAAGCCCTCTGGAGCCCAGCATCCTGTACCCTATATAACAGATGGGAAAACATCCTTGCTAGCTATTTCACATAAAGGCCTATTCAGCATTGCCATTATTTTTATAAGCCAGGTAATGAACATTGTAGCATAATAATACCTCCCGGAATTTTATCTGGTATTTTTCTTTCTAAAGAGTCAACAAAGCACTTTTGCATGCAGTTAATTCTCATTTATCCCCAGGTGTGTTTCACTTTTTGGTGGGTTATGTGCAGCTAATTATTAATCCCAGATCAATTTCTTTCCTGCTCCCCAGGATGTGTTTGAGTCACTTTAAGCTACACTAATACTGCTTGGTATGTGTTCAGAGAAGGCATAATCATTTTAACTTGGGCCTCAGCAAAACAGATTATGAAATTCTGAGAAGAGATAAAGAATTACAATTACTTGTCCTTAAAAAGAGGGAATAAAAACATAACTAAATAATAGTTATCAAAATATAACAAATACTAGAAAGGGGGGAATGGCCAGCTATTTTCCTATTACTCAGAATAAAATAATAAAAAGAAACATGCTTATAAGAAAATAAAAATAAAAAAATAAGTTAGACTAGTAATTAGGGTAAAATTAGGCCATAGCAAATAAAAAGCCTCAAATTCATTAATCCCTGTATTCAAACCTTGACTCTACCATACACTGGCTCTGAATATCTTGGTAAATGATCTCATTTCTCAGTATCTGCAACAACTAACTAAACTGAATTTCAAAAGAAACGCTAACCTAAATTCAAAGAGGGCATCTCCACACTGGGAGCTCTCCATGCCAATAAAATTGTATTTCCTGTCCATAATGATAATGGTGAGAGACATTTTATTATTGCACTTTGTAAACATTGCCAACTTTGTCAAACTTAATCCACATTTTACTTAGGTTGTAAACCTATAATATATTACAAAATCACATCGAAATTATTTCTGTATCATCAGCTAGATTTTTACTAATTACTCTGCTCCACTAACATAGGTAATAGAATTATATGCTATTTTTCTTATGATATCCTTCTTTTAGCCCACAAGAAGGAAAAACCTAAGAAGAATCAAATAATTTTGAATGACATGTTTTGTCATCAAAACCTTTGATTTTAATCAGTCAATCATGTGATCTCTCCATGCAGGAAACTATCAAATCTTAGCTCCAATATTTCTCCAGTCTTGCCTCACTTACTGTTTATTGAACATTTTTATTACCATATGCCTATCTCATAGGCATTTCAAATTTAGAATGTAAAAAAAAACTAAACAAAACAGAATTATCGTTTTTCATCTTCTGAAATCTATCCATGTTCTAAACATTCCATATTTCATTAAGAACACCTTCATTCCAAGTTTCCAATCTTACAATCATCCTCAGCTCCTCACTTTTCATATAATACATCAGGTTACTAATAGTTTTCAATTGTACCTACTCAATATTTGCTTCTATCCCCATTCTGTACTTATGGGCACTCCTTTAGATTCCCACTATATGTGCTCTCAAAGACAGCTATAAATATGTTTGCACATTTTAAGAATGCGTTTTGTTTGGTTAACTCTCCTTTAATCTGCCTTCTCTTTTATTTGTAATTCTCTTTTATCTCTTCCCCTTTTTTTGATTGAAATATCCTTCTGTACTCAATTTTGTGTGTAGTCTTCCTTCTTTTGACCAGTTCACTTGAGAGGGTCAAGTTTTGGGCACTGCCACACAGCCCTTCCTTCTTATTTAAATAGAAATCTGCTTGTGTCCCCTAATTATCTGACCTTTTCTTCTTTCTTTCCCTTTTCCAACTCTTTACCTCAGAATACATTTCCCTTCATTTCTCTTTTAAGATTATCAAGATATAACAGAACTACTTCTATGCTCTATGTCAACAGTTTCTATGAATTCTAAGGATGATAATATTCAAAGATACATCATCTCTGCATGCTTGAATGTAAGTAATTTATGTTTGTCTAATCTTTTATTATTCATTCATGCCACCTTTTATGTTTTTCTTCATTCTTCTATTAAACTTCACATTCTCTGTTCAGATTTAGTTTTTTATCAGGAATGCTTAGGAGTCCTCTATTTCAATAAAAATCTAATTTTTCTCCTATGGTATTATATTAAGTTTTTCTAGTTAATCTATTCTTGACTGTAAATTCAATCCTTTGTTTTCTGAAATATTGTATTTTAAGATATCTGCTGCTTTAAAGTAGTAGTTGGTAAGTTTCATGTGATCCTGATTGTGGCCTTGCTACTGGAATTATGTCTTTGTTTGCCCCTTGTAGCATTGTTTATTCTTTGTCCTGAAAGCTATGGATTTTGGCTATGATATTCCTGGAAGTATTCATTTTGGGATTTCTGTGAGGAGGAAATTGGAAAATTTTTTTTTCTTTCTACTTGCCCTCTGATACAGTTTTCTTTAAAGATTTATTGAAATAGAAGGTTGTTTTTGGTCCTGGTCTTCAAAGAATTCAGTGAGTCTTTTTTTTTTTCTTTTTGATATTTTTCAAATCAGTATTTTTGTTTTGGTATATTTTCTTTCTTTTTTAACTGTGAGATACCTTATGTTTTCTTTCCTTTGCTAGCTTTTAACTGTGTTTTTAAAATTTCTTGTTGCCTCATGAAGCTAATATGGCTTCTATTTGGTCTATTCAACTTTTCAAGGAAATTTTTGTTTGGGAAAGATTTTGCACCTCTGGTACTTATAAAAATATTTAACTCTCTAAAATAATCTTGCCCTGCATCTTCTAGGAAGTCTAGCTAAGTTTGTGCTCAAGTCATATTGTTCTCTGAGGCATTGCATTATTATTTTTCTCTTTTTCATTTGTGTCTTTACTATCCATCCTTCTATAACAGCTCATTACAGAATATGTATGTGTGTACAAGTTTGTATAATTGCAAGTACATGTGCATGTCCTTGAATGTGTATATCTACACATGTATATGTGTACAGATGTAATACGTGTATACATATAGATATACATCTATCTAATCTATTTCTATTCTATTCTATACTAGGCTATTCTAATCTATTTCCATATTTTTATAGGTTTGAATAATGGAGAAAATGAATGTTTTCCATTTTAACCTTTAACATTTTCCTCATTACTTTTAAAGTGTGCTTCACCATATTTCTTTATGCAATGATTCAAGGAGAAATAGGTGAATGGAATTTTAGTTCAAAATTGGAGCAAAATGATGACAAACAGAAATATTGTTGATCAGTCAATTAATCAAACAGTATATACTGTGGGCATATATATTTGTGTGTGTGTGTTTTCTATATGATAACATATAAAATTATTATCAGATAATTTAGAGGGATGGTACTATCAATTTGGTTGATCAGGAATAGAATCATGAAAGAGACAGCATTTGAACTTTGAAGGAAATTAAGGAGTCCCAATTGGAGGGAGGAGAATAAAGGAGTGAATTCCATGTATGAGGGATAGCCTGGTCAAGAGTATAGAGATAGCAAATGGAGATTAGTGTGTGTGAAGAACATTTAAAAATTAAGTCTGATTGAACTAAAAATGAATGAAGGGAAATGCAGAGAAATTTCTATTTTATTTTAAATATGTCACTGGATATTTTTGGGCAAGAGAATATCTTAGGCCTAAGAATATAATTTTGGGAGAAGAAGAATCAAGAGAGTAGATAGAAAAAATGAATACACTTGAATTTCTGTCCACAACTTTTCTCAACATATTTATAAAATGCTCAGACCAAATACTGATGGAGAAATTCTGAAAAAAATCACAAGAAGTCCTTCCTCCAAGCCAGGAATAGAGAGATATAGAGAAGTCTATAGACACTGGAGACAAAAGCAAGGATCACTCAATTGTCGAGGTAAATGCAGTATACAAGTACCCATAACACGGCACCCTAAAACTTATACAATGTCCATACTATGCCTAAGACATATTAACAGAAATAAGTGTCAGCTAGCAGCTTCTTTGCCAACTACCCAGCCCTGGATCTTTAACCCAGACTATAATGTTTGGACATTGAAAACTCAAATACCTTACCTAATCTGGATATATCAAAGAAAGGACAGCAATGCAAGTAGATTTCATAAATCACCATTTCTGGTGATGTAGCAACTATTCCTGAATTTGTTTTCTGAATACACATCCACTGTCTCTTTAAAGCAACTGAGTATTTAGCCTTGCTGACACTACATAGGTCTTTTAAATGCTGAGACACAACCCAATGTGTTTTAAGTTGGTTTTCATCCCCTGAGCATGGTTGATATAATAATTATTATAAGAACTAACATTTATATGGCAGTTATGTGCCAGGCACTGGAAAGAGCTTTTAAAATTGCTATCTCATTTAATTTTTAAAATGATTAACAAGTTTAAATGTTGTTTTTACCTACTCCCCCTTTTCACTAGAGGTCAGAAGTTCACTTTATTCCATTTGCATTTTTTAACTTCAGTTTAAGCAATATTGGTTCTTCAGATAAACTAGTCTCAGTTTTGATGATATTTCAGGAACAATCAGTTTGTGTCAACATTTAGATCCCAACTATTTTCCCCCCTAGGAGGTAAAATAATGAGCAATGTGATTGCTTTCCTTTTTTTTTTCCTTCCCTTACTCCCCCATGATTCTCATTTCCCTCTGAACAACTGCCAAATTCTAGAGTGTTGAAGAGAAATAGTGGCTTTTCATTTATTCTTTGTTCTTTTTACAATTAAGTCAAGTTTCAAGGAGAGAGGAATAAAAATTTTATATAGAGGCAACTATGTGTTAGGCACTGTGGTAATTAATTTTACTAATATTATCTCATTTGATCTTCATTTTGAGGTAGGGCTAAGTGGGTATCATTATCCCCATTTTATAGGGGAAGAAACTGAAACAAACAACCACATAGCAAGTAAATGAGGCTAAATTTAAGCTCAGATCTTCCTGAATCCTGATCAGTGCTCTAACCTTTTCACCATCAACTATCTCCAAGAATTAATGAGAGTGTTAAAAAGTTCCGTCTTTCAATGTAGAATTAGGTTATCATCAATAGAATTTTAAATGCATTCTTTTAACTTATGTGACTTCTAACATTATTGTTTTTTTTCTTCTCTATGCAATAAGCAAAGGCAAGCCTTTTGTTAAACTTATTATACTGATTTTTGCACTGTTTTTGAGACAAATCTAAGGTTTTCCCATGAAGTGATGATTAAACTCTTGTCATTAAAAATAATTTAAAAATATATTTAACTAGTGTTTATTTGCAAACCTGCATTAGACATAAAGATTAGCTTACTGACAATACCTTGGATTCAAGAATAGATTTAAAAAGATAAGACTATATATATTCATGACTGGGAGTCTTTAAAAAAAAAACAGGTTTAAAAATAGAACAAATGATATTTTTTTAGTGGACTACTGTGCCTGGGTAATTATTTATCTAACACAGTCTACTGTGGTAGGAATACCCAAGAATGCTTTCTTTGTGAAAAGTAGTAGTTACTGTCCATAATGTTGAAAAACATTAGAAATATTACATTAGCTTACATATTACCCAACTATCCTCAATCATCTTTGAATAGTTCACATTGGGTTAATCATCCAAGAATATATTTCATGAATTTAAATTTGGGAAAGGATCTAAACCAATAAGTGCAACTATAATTGAGGAACCAAAGGCACAGAAACTCAAATTGTCTTCCCAATAGATGCATAATAGTACATCTGGTGCTAGAAGTGATGTTGGTTCTTTTTACCACATCCTACTGCCTCCATTATTAAATCAATTAATATATTCAGTCTGTCACACCTTTTATCTTATCTAGTTCCATAAGTATACATCTTATCTGTCAAGCAATATTTCCTAAACATATGTTAGAATTAGTACAAGTCTCATTTGAAGCCTGAAAGAAGAACTGGAAGGCGGTTTGGATTTTCTTCTCTTTCTAGAATTGAATCATATTGCTCTTGTTCTCTGATGCAGATTATTATTTGGCATCATCATTAGATGCCTCCCTTTAATTTGGAGAAGGCTACAAGAGTGCTAGCTCTACAAATAAGGCCAAAGAATCGTGTATTTTGACTAATTGCACAAAACTACAGTGTTTTACTAAGTCAATCTTTTTTTTCTCTATTTCTGTCTTTATCTCTATTTCTTTGAATGTTTAATCTCTCTGTCTCTTTCTATCTGTCTGCCTTTCTTTGACTCTGTCACTGTGTGTCTGTCTCTGTCTTTGTCTCTGCTTTGACTCTCATTATTTCTTTGCCTCTCTGTGTCTCTGTTTCTGTATCACTTCCCCTGTCTCTATTTCTGTATCTCTTTACCTCTCTGTCTGTCTCTTACTTTCTCTGCTCACTCCACCCTCACATTCTCCTTATCTTTGATTATTAAAATTTTAATAAGTACTGTCAAATTTTACTGTTCTGGGTACTCTACTAATCTTGTCTGCAACCTTTGGATGTCTTCTCATTCTATGTAATTATGTGACATTACATTCCCCCAGAAATCAACTGTAGACCACTTATCCAATGCAATAGACTTGCCTCATTTTTTCATAACTTAAGACATAATAAAATATTACTATATCCACACAAATGCTCTAAAGCCCAAATTGTCACTGCTTAACATACAGATGAAAATAAAAACAAATCAACTGATTAGATGTTTCCATTAGAATAGGATATATTAGAATGTATCCTATTTTCACTGATATAGCATACTTTGCTTCATGTTATCAAATACACATTTTGGTGGAGGAAATGATTAAAACATTAAAGGGGAAAAGTTCATTTCTTAGGATAAATAGTGGTTCTACCCTGCAAAATGTTTCACCCAAAATTCTGGGAGAATAAAAGAATAATAATGCATATATACATATACACATTGTTATATATATGCATTGTGTATGTATGTATATATATATATGCATATATATATATATATATATATATATATATATATATCAGGATTCTATGTTTCTCTAACTCTGACACCCATACACCCATTCCAGATGTATATGAAAACTAAAATGAAGTTAGTGAATATATATTGGACTAAAAAATGTGACAGTTGCAACAACTAATTTAAAAATGATGGTTGGATACGTAAGATCTGACACCCAGTGAGCACTACCTTTTGTTTTTCTACTCAGGCCAAGGAAAGAAGGAAGGAAGGAAGGAAGGAAGGAAGGAAGGAAGGAAGGAAGGAAGGAAGGAAGGAAGGAAGGAAGGAAGGAAGGAAGGAAGGAAGGAAGGAAGGAAGGAAGGAAGGAAGGAAGAAAAAAGAAAAAAGAAAGA
Source organism: Sminthopsis crassicaudata (assembly GCF_048593235.1). Classification (NCBI taxonomy): domain Eukaryota; kingdom Metazoa; phylum Chordata; class Mammalia; order Dasyuromorphia; family Dasyuridae; genus Sminthopsis; species Sminthopsis crassicaudata. Next base: position 186,428,407 of record NC_133617.1, on the reverse strand, counting down.
AAAAAAGAAAGGGAGAAAGAAAAGAAAACATTGTCTCTTCAAAGTCTACACATAGAAATACTTTGGGCAAAAACATTTTCCATTTTATGTGTAGGAAGAGTTTTAAAAAGGGGGCAAAAAGGTTGTAGTGTTCCTTCACATTCCTCTTGTATGGATTCTTTTTTTTTTTTTTTCATGAGTTGTACTAAATTTGTCATTATTTCCCATATGAGTAATACCTGAGTAAGTTATGGCTTACACAGGCCCTCTACTTGAAATGAAAAGCAGATTGCATTGCAGACTTGAATTATCCCCCAATATTTCATGATATATGATCCATCTTGATGGGATACTATTGTTATATATTTCATAGTTATGATTTCCAAGGTATCAAACTACTCATTATCTTCCAGTGCTAGCCAGCTATAAATGCCAAAACACTCTGGCTTCCAGTGTGTGCTTTTTTAAACTTATAGTCCTGTGTTCTGTGTATGTTTAGCATTTTATGGGGCTGCATAATATAGAAATGCCATAATACTTTATCAAAAACCCCAGCTAGGCTATTGACAGTATAGGTTTCATTTAATTCCTGGATGCAGCAGCCATTCCTTGATATTTCCTGTGTAATGCAATAAACACCAAATGCAGTGCTTAAAATGAATATTTAAAAAATCAATCAGGCTTGAAATTTAATTTTATCTAATTGGCTTGCTACACTCTCACAAAATTGAATGGCATAAAAAATTTCAGCTACCCTATGTAATTTCATATTTCCTCCAATCATAAAAATGGATTTTTTCTTCTTTCTTTTAACTTCCTTTGATATAATCTTTTAATTTAGTAAGTTAATTTAACCCTCTCCCCCACAGGTTTAAGAAAGTATGTACCATCATCCCAGGATAGTAATCACACGTGCAATATAATTTAATGTCAGTCATTTTACTCAGGATTAGCTTTCTATTGTGAGTTTCCAGGAGAATTAGAGGCTTTGAAGAGGTCCTGGTTGCCCCCAGATTGCAATAGACATTTCTCTTTGGCATCCATACTGCTGTGGGGGAATCTCAATAGAGAAGGACAGATCCAGCCTCTGTCTTTTGCTTCCAAGTAGCTGTAAGGGTTAAACATTCCACCCCAGTTCATCTCTAGATAGAAATGGGCCATCATGTGTGACTTCCACCTCAGTGCTAGATTCTCAATGCCTCTGGGAAAGAACAAATATGTCTTAATGGAAAATCTCAGATCAACAACGGCAGCTGGTTCATATGTGGATGACAGCAGGGAAATATATTTTTACATATAGTGAATATTTGTGCAGAAAAATATGTATAAATGAAACTATCCCTAATATAAAAATCTCAAGGGCATGTGAAACACATTTTATTTCATAAAAATGACCATTATTCTATAAGTATATCATGTAAAGTTAGTCTTTGTGTCTATATGATTTGACTGAATTGAATGAAAAAAAAAAACATTGATTAGATTCAATAACAGAATTTTCCATTATACAATTAATAATCTAAGGTCTGTAAAGTGTTATTCTTGCAACAACTCTGTGAGACAGTAGTGTAAGTACTATTTTCCTATTTTGCAGATAAGAACTTTGAAAGAGATTATTTGGATTGCCTTTGAGTGCAGAACTAATGAACATCAGAATTAGGATTTTTATTCAACTCAATAATCATATGTTGTCACAAGGTGCCATGAACTGCATTAGGTACTGGAGATACAAAGACAAAATCAAAATATCCCTTCCAAGCTTTTATCCTCATAAGGAGAGATAGAAGTAAGCAAGTAATGTGTTTGAAATATCACAGGCTTGGACATACAAGCCCAGGTTTTAGGCTGTTCTCAACATTGGAAACTGCCTCTTTGATCCCGAAACACACATCCTGCATACCACTTACTAGGGTCTGTTTCAAATAAAAAAAAAAAAAAAAAAAAAAAAAAAGACTACATCAAAACTTTAGCAGCCTGGGTGTGAGGCTATAACATTTGACCCAAGGTCAAAAAGGCAATGAAAACTGTGATGAAAGGTGCTTTCCAAAATATTGGTACTGTTAAGAATAAATCAGTTGAGGGGCGGAGCCAAGATGGCGGAGAAGAAACACACTACTCAGTGAACGTCCTCACTCCCTCACAACCAATTAGATAAATTAAGTCTCAAAATTAGCTCAGGACTGATAGATACCACAAGGACTGGAAGCACGACTTACCAGCTGAAGAGAATCTGGAGTTTCAACAGGAAAGGTCAGTTCTCAGGGGAGGAATAAGAAAGACCAGCACAGACGGTGGGGTAGGGGCACACTGCGCCCATTGCGCTGGGAAGGGCTCTGGGATCAGAGAAGCCACTGAGGTAAAGGAATCTGGCACAGGCTGTTAGCTCTTCTCTGCTAATTATTTAGCAGTTCAGAAGAGAAAGCCAAAATATTTTAAAACTCAGATTAGATTTTCCCTGGACCCTGGGGGTGACTCAGGCACAGATCTCGGCACCAGGGGGTGTGGCCTCAGCTCCCTCCTGAGAATAGTTAAGAGACTGACAAGTGGGTGGATACGGCCCAAGGCAACACACAAGGCCTAGCTTAGCTGGAGGGAGTGGAACTCAGCTCCAGGAAGTCCCAGAGAAGCGGAACCTTTGAACTAGGGACCGCGGTTTCTGGCAGACACTTCCAGTTTGAGCGCAGGGGCTTCTCACGTCACCTGCTGCAGACATCCACTCCCCACCCGGACACATAGGCTGAGCTTCTTGCTGTCTTCACTATTCTACGCCCTCAAAGCACAGCAGTGCTAATCACCTCTGAGGCACTTCCAGGGAGGGGGTGGGGAACTCTCTCCCAGAGCTCTCTCTTAGCGCCGGCGCAGGGGCCGCTGCATCCATCCGGTCTGGGAGGAAGCTGGTAAAGAAGTAAATAATTTCCTACGCCAGGGACAGACCCCAAAACATTTTTTAAGTATGAGCAAAAAAGCTAGAAAAACTATAGATTCCTTCTATACAGAGAAAGAGCGGGTACCCAACCCCGAGGAAGTTAACAGCAAAGATTCAGAAGATAACAACCTAAAGGGGAACGATTCCTGCCCCCCATCACATAACTCTCTCCTAGAAGAAGCTCTTAAGAAATTGAGGGAGATCGAAGAAAAATGGGGCAAGGAAAGGGAAGTTATGATAGAGAATAACAACGTCCTGAAATTGGAGTTGGAAAAAATAAAGAATTCACAGGAGATGCAGGGAAACAAAATTAGTGAATTAGAAAAGGTTAAAAAAACACAGGAAAGTAGGATTTCTGAATTGGAAAAGATAAAAAAGTCTCAAGAAAATAGAATTTCTGAATTGGAAAAAGAAAATAATTCTCAAAAAAAAAAATTAGGGAAATGGAAAAAAATTCAATAGAGCAAAATAATTCATTTAAAAATGAAATTGGGCATTTACAAAAAGAACTAAAAACTGTGAAAGAAGAAAATAACTCCTTAAAAGTCAGGATGGAACAAATAGAAATGAATGATTCACAGAGAACCCAAGAATCAGTCAAACAAAACAAAAAAAATGAGAAGCTGGAGAACAACGTCAAATACTTACTGGGAAAATCTATAGACCTGGAAAATAGATCTAGGAGAGATAATCTGCGGATTATTGGACTTCCAGAAAACTATGACCAAAAAAAGAGCCTAGATTCTATTTTACAGGAAATTATCAAAGAGAACTGTCCAGAGATAATAGAAACAGAAGGGAAAGTAGATGTGGAAAGAATTCATCGAACTCCTTCTGAAATAGACCCTAAAAAAAGAACACCACGGAATATTGTGGCTAAGCTGCAGAATTACCACACAAAGGAGAAAATCCTGCAAGCAGCTAGAAAAAAACAATTTAAATACCAAGGTGCCACAATAAGGGTCACCCAAGATCTGGCTGCCTCCACATTAAAAGATAGAAGGGCCTGGAACCTGATATTCCGTAAGGCAAAAGATCAAGGACTGCAACCAAGAATGAACTACCCAGCTAAGTTTAGCATCTTTTTCCACGGAAGAAGATGGTCATTCAATGAAACAGAGGAATTCTATATGTTTCTAAGAAAAAAAAAAAAGACTTAAACAAAAAATTTGATCTACATCCACAAGACTGAAGAGAAACAGAAAAAGGTACACAGAACCCTTGAGAACTGTAACTCTGTTGTGGGTATATAAAAAATACTCAAGGATAATTTGATTTTACTGATATAAAAGAAAAAAAGGGGGGTGTAGTAAAGGGAAGGAGGTCGGTTCAGAAAAAGGGGAAGGAGTGATAAAAAGAGGGAAACTACATCCCAGGAAGAGACATAGAAAATACACCATATCTGAGGGAACTTAGTGAGGGGGAGAATCATTGTGTGAATCTTACTCTCATCAGAAGAGGCTCAAAGAGTAAATAATTAACATATTTGTTTTTCAGAGAATTTTCTCTCACCTCATTAAAAGGGGGGAGAGGAAAAGGGAAAAGGAAAAGGGGAATAAGTGAAGGGACTTGGAGGGAGGGGGGAGGGATCCTAAAAAAAAAAAAAAAAAAAAAAGAGGGAGGGTTGCGCGTCACAAGGGGGGTCTGTAAATTAAATATCGGGGAGGGGGATCAGGGGGGTCAAGGGAAAAAAGCATAATCTGGGGATAATACGATGGCAGGAAATACAGAATTAGTAATTTTAACTGTAAATGTAAATGGGATGAACGATCCCATCAAACGGAGACGGATAGTAGATTGGATCAAAAAGCAGAACCCTACAATATGTTGCCTACAGGAAACACACTTAAAGCAGGGAGATACATACAGAGTAAAGGTAAAAGGTTGGAACAGAGCCTATTATGCTTCAGGTAAAGCCAAAAAAGCAGGGGTAGCTATCCTTATCTCAGATCAAGCAAAAGCAGAAGTAGATCTCCTTAAAAAAGATAAGGAAGGAAACTATATCCTGCTGAAAGGTAGCATAAATAATGAAGCCATATCAATACTAAACATATATGCACCAAGTGGTATAGCATCTAACTTTCTAAAGGAAAAGTTAAGAGAACTGCAAGAAGAAATAGACAGTAAAACTATAATAGTGGGAGATCTCAACCTTGCACTCTCAGATTTAGACAAATCAAACCACAAAACAAACAAGAAAGAAATTAAAAAAGTAAATAGAACATTAGAAAAACTAGGTATGATAGACCTTTGGAGAAAACTGAATGGCAATAGGAAGGAATATACTTTCTTCTCAGCAGTTCATGGATCCTATACAAAAATTGACCATATACTAGGACATAAAGATCTCAAAATTAAATGTAGGAAGGCAGAAATAATAAATGCCTTCTTCTCAGATCACAATGCAATAAAAGCTACATTCAGTAAAAAGTTAGGGGTAAATAGACCAAAAAGTAATTGGAAACTGAATAATCTCATCTTAAAGAATGACTGGGTGAAAGAGCAAATTATAGAAACAATTAACAATTTCACCCAAGATAATGATAATGATGAGACATCATATCAAAATCTTTGGGATGCAGCTAAAGCGGTAATAAGGGGAAATTTTATATCTTTAGAGGCTTATTTGAAGAAAATTGAGAAAGAGAAGATTAACGAATTGGGCTTACAACTTAAAAGGCTAGAAAAAGACCAAATTATAAACCCCCAACCAAAAATTAAACTCGAAATACAAAAATTAAAAGGAGAAATCAATAAAATTGAAAGTAAAAAAACTATTGAATTAATAAATAAAACCAAGAGTTGGTTTTATGAAAAAGCCAATAAAATAGATAAACCTTTGGTAAATTTGATCAAAAAAAAGAAAGAGGAAAATCAAATTGATAGTCTTACAAATGAAAAGGGGGATCTTTCCACCAATGAAGAGGAAATTAGAGAAATAATAAGGAGTTACTTTGCCCAACTTTATGCCAATAAATTTGATAACTTAAGTGAAATGGATGACTTCCTCCAAAAATATAGGCTCCCTAGATTAACAGAGGAGGAGATAAATTGCTTAAATAGTCCCATTTCAGAAAAAGAAATAGAACAAGCTATTAATCAACTCCCCAGGAAAAAATCCCCAGGGCCAGATGGATTCACATGTGAATTCTACCAAACATTTAAAGAACAATTAGCCCCAATGTTATATAAATTATTTGAAAAAATAGGGGATGAAGGAGTCCTACCAAATTCCTTTTATGACACAGACATGGTACTGATACCTAAACCTGGTAGATCGAAAACTGAGAAAGAAAATTATAGACCAATCTCCTTAATGAATATTGATGCTAAAATCTTAAATAAGATATTAGCAAAAAGACTTCAGAAAATCATCTCCAAGATAATACACTATGATCAAGTAGGATTTATTCCAGGAATGCAGGGCTGGTTTAATATTAGGAAAACTATTAATATAATTGACCATATTAATAATCAAATTAATAAGAACCATATGATCATCTCAATAGATGCAGAAAAAGCATTTGACAAAATCCAACATCCATTCCTACTAAAAACTCTTGAGAGTATAGGAATAAATGGATTATTCCTTAGAATAATCAGGAGTATATATTTAAGACCGTCAGTAAGCATAATATGCAATAGAAATAAACTGCAACCTTTCCCAGTAAGATCAGGAGTGAAACAAGGTTGCCCACTATCACCATTACTATTCAATATAGTACTAGAAACGCTAGCCTCGGCAATAAGAGCCGAGAAAGAGATTCAAGGAATTAGAGTAGGAAATGAGGAAATTAAACTATCACTTTTTGCAGATGACATGATGGTATACTTAGAGAACCCCAAAGACTCTGCTAAAAAGCTACTAGAAATAATTCAAAATTTCAGCAAAGTGGCAGGATACAAAATAAATCCACATAAATCCTCGGCATTTTTATATATCACTAACAAAATGCAACAGCAAGAGATACAAAGAGAAATTCCATTCCAAACAAATGTTGATAGTATAAAATATTTGGGAATCCATCTACCAAAGAAAAGTCAGGAATTATATGAGAAAAATTACAAAACACTTGCCACAAAAATAAAATCAGATTTAAATAATTGGAAAGACATTCAGTGCTCTTGGATAGGCCGAGCGAATATAATAAAGATGACAATACTCCCCAAACTAATCTATTTATTTAGTGCTATACCAATCAGACTCCCAAGAAACTATTTTAATGACCTAGAAAAAATAACAACAAAATTCATATGGAAGAATAAAAGGTCGAGAATTGCAAGGGAACTAATGAAAAAAAACTCAGAGGAAGGTGGTCTAAGTGTACCTGATCTAAAGCTATATTATATAGCAGCAGTCACCAAAACCATTTGGTATTGGCTAAGAAATAGACCGGTAGATCAGTGGAACAGATTAGATACAAAGGACAAAAAAGGGTACATCTATAGCAATCTAATCTTTGACAAACCCAAAGATTCCAACATTAGGGATAAAAATTCATTATTCGGAAAAAACTGTTGGGAAAACTGGAAATTAGTATGGCAGAAATTAGATATGGATCCACACTTAACACCATATACCAAGATAAGATCAAAATGGGTCCATGATTTAGGCATAAAGAGGGAGATAATAAATAGATTAGAGGAACAGAGGATAATCTACCTCTCAGACTTGTGGAGGAGGAAGGAATTTATGACCAGAGGAGAACTAGAGATCATTATTGATCACAAAATAGAAGATTTTGATTACATCAAACTAAAAAGTTTCTGTACAAATAATACTAATGCAAACAAGATTAGAAGGGAAGTAACAAATTGGGAAAATATTTTTAAAAACAAAGGTTCTGACAAAGGTCTCATTTCCAAAATATATAGAGAACTGACCATAATTTATAAGAAACCAAACCATTCTCCAATTGATAAATGGTCAAAGGATATGAACAGACAATTCTCAGAGGAAGAAATTGAAACTATATCCACTCACATGAAAGAGTGTTCCAAATCACTACTGATCAGAGAAATGCAAACTAAGACCACTCTGAGATACCACTACACACCTGTCAGATTGGCTAAGATGACAGGAACAAATAATGACAAATGTTGGAGGGGATGTGGGGAAATTGGGACACTAATACATTGCTGGTGGAGTTGTGAAAGAATCCAGCCATTCTGGAGAGCAATCTGGAATTATGCCCAAAAAGTTATCAAACTGTGCATACCCTTTGACCCAGCAGCGCTACTACTGGGATTATATCCCAAAGAAATACTAAAGAACGGAAAGAGACATATATGTGCCAAAATGTTTGTGGCAGCTCTTTTTGTTGTAGCTAGAAACTGGAAGATGAATGGATGTCCATCACTTGGAGAATGGTTGGGTAAATTGTGGTATATGAAAGTTATGGAATATTATTGCTCAGTAAGAAATGACCAGCAGGAGGAATACAGAGAGGGTTGGAGAGACTTAAATCAACTAATGCTGAGTGAAATGAGCAGAACCAGAAGATCACTGTATACTTCAACAACGATACTGTATGAGGATGTATTCTGATGGAAGTGGAAATCTTCAACATAAAGAAGATCCAACTCACTTCCAGTTGATCAATGATGGACAGAGGTAGATACACCCAGAGAAGAAACACTGGGAGGGGAATGTAAATTGTTAGCACTAATATCTGTCTGCCCAGGTTGCATGTACCTTCGGATTCTAATATTTATTGTGCAACAAGAAAATGATATTCACACACATGTATTGTACTTAGACTATATTGTAACACATGTAAAATGTATGGTATTGCCTGTCGTCGGGGGGAGGGAATAAGGGAGGGGGGTAATTTGGAAAAATGAATACAAGGGATAATATTATAAAATATATATATATATATAATAAAAAAAATTAAAAAAAAAAAAAAAAAAAAGAATAAATCAGTTGAATAGCAATACTGGGGAATTTTAAAACTTCAAACCATTGGGAGACAAGTAACTGAGCTAGGATTTCTTTTTCACAAGTACTTTTAAAGTTTTAGATAATCATCTGGAATGCCTTGTTTATGGACTTCTTACTATTTTTTCTCACACAATACACCATGACTATGTCTGTAACTTGGCATAGGTTGTTTCTCAAGCCTGTGAATTCTTACTTCTGGCTATCTCTGGTTTCTACTCAAGCAAAGGATCATTTTCTGTCTGAGGCCCTTCATGATCCTCTTACTCTCCAACCACCAACCAAACTTGACATCTATTATCCAGTGAGTATATGATTTCTATAACTTACTAGATATATGACTTCATGCAAAGCATTTAAATATTCCTAGACTCAATTTTCTCCTGTCAAATTATTTCTTTCTTTTCTCTTTTTTCTTCTTCCTCCTTTTCTTCTATTTTCTTCTTCCTCCTTTTCTTCTTCTTTCTTCTTCTTCTTCTTCTTCTTCTTCTTCTTCTTCTTCTTCTTCTTCTTCTTCTTCTTCTTCTTCTTCTTCTTCTTCTTCTTCTTCTTCTTCTTCTTCTTCTTCTTCTTCTTCTTCTTCTTCTTCTTCTTCTTCTTCTTCTTCTTCTTCTTCTCCTCCTCCTCCTCTTACTCCTCATCTCCCTCCTCCCCATAAATATATTTATGTATGTGTGTGTGTATATACATATATATATATGTGTGTGTATGTATAGAGATAGCTACATATATATATGTATATACATTATACATATATATACATATATATATCAATGGTATGTATATATAGCTTTGTAAAAATAAAATGTTATAAATTTTATTACTAGCAGAAATAAATTGGTAATAATGAAACAATTGTCATAGATAGCATCTATGAACTACTTAGGCTCTAGCATATTACCCCACTAAGAGAATGACTTGGAGTAATTGATAAAGGTTGCTGTGTCTTGCAAGCCACCAGGTGACACTTGATTCTTGTACTACACAACTTTCCTTAGCATACTCAATTATCTTTAAAAAAATACTCTCCAGCAGTACAATTGAACACAAAAGCATATATTAAGTGTTTATTCTATGTTAAGCATTGTGCTAGATGCTAGGGATAGCAGGGCAAAAAAAGAAAACAGAGCTTGCTTTTAAGGAATACTCATCTTACTGTATGGGAAAGAAAAGCAAATTGAAAATGAATAAAGACATGCACAAAAGAAATTCAAAAGTCTCTTAACACTATTCATAATACTTATTCAATTTTCATGACATATTTTATTATCTCTACCAAAATGATCATTTTAAGTTCTTATTTAGAAAGAAATGAATAAATGCCATGAATATTTTTTATTGTATTCATGTCAAATTTATTTTTTTCCCAAAAGGGCAGGTGCATTTGGGAAGAAGGAATAAAAAATATTATTTCACTATTTACCCAAATAGAAACTCTAACTTCACATAAAACCACTTACATATACCTGAGATTCTCAGTAAGAAGACATTTGAGACTGCTCCCAAGAATCTATTATAATTGCACTCTCCAATTATGCATGAGTTCAACTAAATTGACCTGTTGGATTTTAATGAGTGTGGAAAATGACTTAGGGCCATTAGTTTGATTGATGAAAGTATAACTCAAGTGAGAACTAAACTACTTTCCATAGTTTCTAAAAAAATTAAACACAACTCACCAAGCATTTATAAAATAACTACTATGTGTAAAAAAACTATGGTAATATCCACAGTATAAAAAACAAACAAACAAATAAAAATTTTAAAAATAGTTCTTAGCCTCAATGATTTCTGTTTTACTGAGGGGATAAGAAAAGTACATAAAGAAAAAAAACTACATTAAAAATCAGACAGAATTATCAGAAAGGGGAGAAACTTCCAGGTACAAATCAAAGTGAAGGGGAATGAATTAATTCTTATTTTTTTTTTATTTTGCTTTCCCTTTTCAATGTAAGCTCTGCCTCAAATTAACTGATTCAATATTTAGCCAGATCAAACTGAATTTATGAAAGAAAATCAAAGGAGAAAGTGATAGTATTAAACTTTGCATCACTTGAACAAGACATAGCTACTTATGTGAAAGTTTCCAATCTCAAGCCTCTCTTTTTTAAGTTCTGTTGCTGCTTTCCTCTACTTCATGGAACCCACAAAAGTTATAGTCTAATTCCTGGCTCCCCATCAGGGAAACCAAATGGTTTGGTACCTTAGAATCTGTCTTCAAGGAAACTCTGAGGTATTACTCAGATTTTCCTCTTTTCCTATATTTCATTGTTTTATGTGGTAAATATATAACATAACCTAAAACAAATACTTACAAATCAAAATAAAATGAAACTCCCAAAAAATCCCAAATACAATGTCTTTCTTCCTTTGTTCCTTCATTCCTTCCTTCCTTTTTTCCTTCCATTTTTATCCCTGACTTCTCTTCTTTACCCTGCTTTTCTTTCCTTCCTTCCTTTCTCCCTCTTTCTTTCTTCCTTCTCTCCATGCTTTCTAACTTCTCTTCTTATTTTCCCTTTACTTTCCTCCACCTCCCCCTTTTTTCTTCTCTTCCTTCATTCTTTCCTTTTTATCTTCCCCTCTTTACTTCTTTTCTTTTTTTTCTCCAATTTTCTCTCCTTTATGCCTCTTTTCTTTTTTACCTTCCTTCACTCTTTCCTTTCTTCCTTCCAAATTTCTTCCTTTCTTCTTTCCTTCCTTTGTTCCTTTCTTTCTTTCCAACTTCCTTCATTTATTCCTTCATCCTCCTTCCCTCCCTCTCTTCCTTACAACTATCTTCATTTCTCCATTTCCACCTAATTTTTAATACATGTTACTTTATGAATCATATTGGGAGAGAAAAATCAGAGCAAAAAGGAAAAACCATAGAGAAGAGAAAACAACTACAACAAAAAAGAAGTGAACATAGCATGTGTTGATTTACATTCAGTCTCCTTGATTCTTTTTTCTGTATGCTGATGCTATTTTCTATCCAAAGTCTATTGGGATTGCTTTGGATCACTGAACCATTGAGAAGAATCAAGTTTTTTATACATTCTTTCTGTTATTGTGTACAATGTATTCCTGGTTCTGGTTTTAAGCTCAGCATCATTTCACGTAAATTTTTCAGGTCTTTCTAAAATCAGCTTGTTTCTCATTTTTATAGAGCAAAAATTCCATTGCCTTCATATAGCACAACTTATTCAAACATTCCCCAATTAGTGGTCATCTACTTATTTTTCCAATGATTTGCTATCATAGAAAGATCTGCTATAAACATTTTTGCACATGTGGGTCCTTTTCCCTTCTTTATGAATTACTTGGGATACAGACTTAGTAATAGCACTGCTGGGTCAAAGGGTAAGCAGTCCTTTGAGCATAGTTTCATAGTACTCTCCAGAAAGTTTGGATCATTTAACAACTATACCAACAATGCATTAGTGGTCCAGTTTTCCCAAATTCTTTTCAATATTTGTTGTTATCTTTTTCCTGTCATCTTAGCCATTCTGAAAATTTGGAATTGGTACCTCAGAGTTATTTTAATTTGCATTTCTCTAATCAATACTGATTTAGAGTATTTTTTCATATAAGTGTAAATGGCTTTAATTTCATCACCTAAAATTGTCTGCTCATAGCTTTTGACCATTTATTAATTGGGGAATTAGTAGTATTCTTATAAATTTGAAAGTTCTTGATATATTTGAGAAATGAGACCTTCATTAGGAACACTAGCTATAAAGATGTTTTCTAGCTTTGTATTCCCTTTTAATTTTTTTTTTCTGTTGGTTTTCTCTATACAAAAGTTTTTAATTTAATGTGATCAAATTTTTCCATTTTGCCTTTCATAAAGTTATCTACTTTTTGCCTCACAAATTTTGCTCTTTTTCAAAGATCTGATAGGTAAATTGTTCCTTGTTCTCTTAGTTTGTTTATATAACATCCTTTAATTCTCTTGATATTCTTGAATTTTTGGTCTTCCAGATGAATTTTGTTACTATTTTTTCTAGTTCTATAAACTAATGTTTTGACACTATTGGTATGGCACTGAACAAGTGGACCAATTTAAGCAGAATTTTAATTTTTATTATATTACATCAGCATACATATGAGCCATTTACATTTTGCAGTTGTTTAGATCTGACTTTATTTGTGTGAGAAGGTCTTTGTAATTGTGTTCATATAATTCTTCAGTTTTTCTTGGCAGTTAGATGGCCAAATATTTTGTCTACTATAATTTTAAATGGAATTTCTCTTTCTATCTCTTACTGATGGGCTTTGTCAGTAACATATAGAGATGTTGATGACTTGTGTAGATTTATTTTTATTTCCTGCAACTTAGTTAAAGTTGAAAATTGTTCCCAGGATGTTTTGGATGGTTTTCTGGCATTCTCTTAGTAAATAATCATATCATATACAAAGAGTAATAGTTTTATGCCCTTATGCTTATTCTAACTCATTTAATTAATTCCTTTTTTCTTTTCTTATTGCTGAAGCCACCATTTCTAGTACAATGTTGAATAATCATGGTGATAATTGGCAGGCTTGTTTCACTCCTGATCTTGTTGGGAATGTATCCAGCTTGCTGTTGGTTTTAGATAGATATTGCTTATTATTTTAAGGAAAACTCCATTTATCCTTATACTTTCTAGTGTTTTAATAGGGAATGGGTGCTGTATTTTGTCAAATTTTTTTTTTCTGCATCTACTGAAATACTTGCGATTTTTATTAGTTGGGTTATTGATATAGTCATTTATGCTAATAGATTTCTTAATATTGAACCAGTGCTGCATTCCTAGTATACTACTTGGTCATAGTGTATTATCCTGCTGATAAATTACTCTAATATATTTTCTAATATTTTATTTGACATTTTTGCATCAATATTCAGTAGGAAGATTGGTCTCTAATTTATCTTTTTTGACTTTCTAATTTAAACATCACTACCATATTTGTGTCATAAAAGGAATTGGCAGTATTCCTTCTTTACCAATTTTTCCAAATAGTTTTGGAATTAATTATTTTTTAAATGTTTGGTAGAATTCAGTCGTAAGTCCATTTGGCCCTGGAAATTTTTTTCTTGTGAATTTCATTGATAGCTTGTTCAATTTCTTTTTCTAAAATGGGACATTTCAAGTAATTTATTTCCCCTTCTATTAATCTGAGCAACTTAGATCTTTGTAAATATTCATCCATTTCAGTTAGATTGTAATACTTGCTCCAATACATTTGGGAAAAATAGCTCCTAATTTTTTACTTTAATTTCTTTATCACTGGTGATAAGTTCACCTTTTTTGATGGTGGTGATTTGGATTTTTTTTTTTTTTTATTTCTTTTATCCTAATCAAACTAACCAAAGGTTTATGAGTCTTTTTAATTTTTTTTTTCATAAAACCAACTCTTAGTTTTTTGTTTTGTTTTGTTTTGTTTTGTTTTGTTTTGTTTTTTATAAGTTCAATAGTTTTCATAGTTTTAATTTATTATTCTTTCCTTTTTGTTTCAGAATTTCTAATTTGGTATTTAATTGGGGTTTTTATTTTTTTTGTCTAGCATTTTTACTTGCATAACCATTTCATTTTTCTCCCTTTTCTCTATTTTATTCATGTAATTATTTAGAGCTATAAAATTCCTCCTATTGATGAGAGTTAGGGAAGGGGGAACTCCTTTTGCGTTGGTGCAACGATAATCTCATGATGGTGCAGAGTCCCCTGCAAAAGGAATTTACAGGCCCGAAAACCTAGATTGATAAAAAGGTTTATTGTAGGAATTTGGAAGTAAAGTTAAAGGTAGAAAGACGCCAGGGCTATAGGTGGTCACTGGGTGGGCAAGAACCCTTACATGGCCTGAAGGATACCATGTTTGTGAGGAAGAGCTCCTGCAAAGATAGAGCTCCAGTTTGGCTCTTTTATACCTAAAGAGGCTTGTGGACTGTGCCCCAAGTTGGTTCAGATCCAATGGGGGTTGGGACAGCCTGATGACCAGGATTTGTAAATCAAAGGTCAGCCATGGAGGGGGGTTCTTAAAGGGACCTCAACCTCTATCATTTCCCCCTTCATACAGTAAAGGCTTAAATTCATTAAAAAAAATATTGGGTCAGTGTCCCTCATTTGAGGCAAGGCTGAAGATTTTCTACAGAGATCTTCAGAGTAGCAGGGTCCCCTCTTCTTGTTCCATCCTCAAACCATCACCTCAGATGCATGTGGGAAAAGGGATGATGATCTGCTCTTAACTGCTTTGAGTTGACAAGGGTTATAGATATTTGGGGTTTCATGCCAGGAGGTAACGCATGAGGTGTGGAGGATAGCAGCAGGGCATCTAGGGGGTGTTCCAGTCAGTTGTCCCCAGTCAGTTGTTCAATCAATGTTCTCCAGGCTGAAGGGCGGCTAAGAATTTAAAGTTTGAAGCCTAGAGAAAACAGATCTCAGGAACAGATTAAAAGTAGGGTGTCATCCAGG
Source organism: Sminthopsis crassicaudata (assembly GCF_048593235.1). NCBI lineage: Eukaryota > Metazoa > Chordata > Mammalia > Dasyuromorphia > Dasyuridae > Sminthopsis > Sminthopsis crassicaudata. The sequence goes on along the minus strand of NC_133617.1, from coordinate 186,413,130 downwards.
GTGGTGATGGTGACATTCAGGGGAATGGGCCTTTAGCAAGAAATGCAGTAGGTCCCTTCTGTTGGCTAGTTGTCTGATGGCCCATCTAACTATCAAAGAGAAATAGGAGAAAATGCTGAAAGAAAAGATTATTTGTAGCCTAGCCCTTTTACCACTAATTCCTCCTGGGATTGGGAATTAAAGGTTGTGGACTCAGAATTCAGAGAAGGCAAGAGGCCTTAATATCTAGTAGATTTAATGAGCCACTGCTCCTTTATGAGGCAGGGTCTAGGGATGGGTGTATCCCCAATTGTCAGGACTGCAGATGCAGTTTAAGGTCTTGGAAACGTTGGAAAAACTATGCTGTTTTTCTTGAAAAGAAGAGAGTTGGTTCCTCAATAAGCAAAAATCCTGATTTTTTTCCTTCCTAGTTTCCCCACTCTTTATGGGGGAGGGGTGAAAGGAGTCATAGGGGTACACAGCATCAGCATAGCCTACCCAGCTCACCAGCCCCTGAGGTGTTCAGACTGTCCTGAGATAAAGAAAAACAGGGCCAGACCTCAAATTCCTACCAGGGAGCCAGTTCAGCCCCTATGGTGTAGTTTCTCCAGTTTCCCTTCTTCTTGAACTCAGGACAGAGACTGGGGTCTCCTCAGACAGTTTCCTACAGGAGTCTAAGTCTGGGAGAGATTAAAAAAAAAACACATCTGCTCTGAGTGTTTCCTTCAGGAGGCAGAAGTTGCCCTTAGAAGAGAAGAACTGAAAGTCTCAGGTTAGCAAGATAAAGGGAGGCCAACAAATGTTAGAAATCAGTTTTGGTCTTACACATCTCTATTAATTGTCTAGTAACAGACAGATGACCAGGCTAAATACTTATCTGCCCAAGCATTTAGGATACAATGATTACATATAATCAGGCTGAAAACAGCAAGGTATGACATAATTGAATTGCATTAACAATTTCTATTGACTATTGCTCTAACCTTAGAAATCAGTTACAGGAGGAAAAAAGAATGCAAGAACATAAATTCTAAACAAATATTTATCATAACCTTATATTGATAGCAGTAAGGAATTTGTCCTAATAAGTTCATAACTTAAATAATTATCATATCCAAGTAGATGTTTCATAAGTGAACATTATTCATACAAATCAGTTTGATTTTAAAATACCCAATACATAGAAAAATATCCCAAATTGCATATTGTCCTGAACAGAAACATTTTCAAAAGGACAAGGGAAAAGTTATTATTTTAGAGGCTCTGACCTAATACAATACAATCTATTTAAACTTATACAGAATGTCCAATTCCATATAAGAGAATTCAAGAAGTTAGCAGTTAAACTTTTTGAAATAAATCCTACCGAAGTATGGATGGCATTTAAACTCACAGAAACCCAGGCTAAGTTTGAATTTTGTTGCTCTTTCCCAACCTTGTTTGCTTCAAAGGGGCTAGCTTTGGTAGGTGCATCTCCTAGCAGCAAAGGAAGCCCTTTCAAGGTGGGTGGAGATAGATTAGTTAATCTGATCAGTGGAGTTTATTAAGAATCGGTAACCAGACCCCAACTCTATAGCTTTTATTCTCTTTAGGCATCCCTAAGAGAGAGGTATGACAAAAACTTTTAATTTTTGTCTCTATTTCGCCAGAGCTGTGCCATCATGTCTCAATGAGCAATGCTTGGCTTGAGTGTAGAGCTCCAAGACAGGTCAGCCAAGTCCAAGGAAGCTGCCTGTCTCACCTTGATGATAGAGAGGATGGGGGTTTATGTTACCTCATGAACAGTATAGAGGCAAGAGCAATCAGACTATTGGAGTAGGTCTATAGAGAGATGAAATAATCAGTGGAAACACCATCTTGATAAGACATTCCAATAGCTTGGGATGGGAGAGACATTCTGCTATTCTAAGTCTAATACTCTTATCAGGTCTAATGATAAGGAGGCCAGGAAGGTTTTTCAGAACAGAGAAGCAGGAGAACTGAGGCATGGCTGAGTCAGGATAATTAGGGAAATTGAGTTAGAACAAAAGTAAATAATCCAGACTAAAAGTATAAAAATACAAGGATTTATGGCAGGAACCAGTTTCTCCCTGATAACCCCAGAACTATTAGAATCAAATGGCACTCCTCATTCAGGGAGACACATAAGCCTCCCTGTTTGAATCTCTGCTTACATGCTTCGGGAGGGCTGGAAGCTTGGCTCCTTTAAGAGGCCAGGTAAAAAGCTATGGGAGGGGTGTACAGAGTTGTGGAAAAGTACCTTTTTAAAAGTTAATAGGAAACTTTTCTAGAGGTCTTGAAAAGATTGAGTCCCCAATCTACCCACTGTACCCTAAGAAGCGGACAGGATGGGAGCATTTAAATAGCAAGTTGCCAAGCCACATGGGAGAGGTTTGAAAAGAGAGAAGAAGGGGAAAGGGAGAGATGTTATCTTACCTAGTGCTTCTCCAGTGTCGATGACAAGGGCTCACGTGGTCGGGTAGAGACACATTTCCAAGTTAATCCTGATCCAGAGACCTTTCTCCTCATGGCTACTGTCTGTCCATTACAGTGGAGTGCAAAAAGGGCTCAAATGCAGATTTCTCCCCCAGAACAGATCAAGAAGACTGCTGGCCTGGGACCCCTGAGAGGGATTGGGTCCTCAGAATGTCCACGTGGGGGGGGGTGTGAAAAAGAGACACTTTCTCCTGTGTGTCTCGGAGCTGGCTTATTGGTGAGATAAAAGGGATTAGAAATGCCTTGGAAAAGAAGGTCTTTTGTCTCTGGGAGCATTTTTCATCCAGAGTTCCGAGGTTCCTTGGTCCTGCTATCCCAAAAAATAGAGTATGACAAAAAGAGGAATTTTTTTTTCCTGAAATGCAAGTAGTCTCCATGGAAGAATTTTGCTTGCAGCCCAGACCAGGTCTGGGTGCCCACTATGTTTTAGAGATAGAGTGAGACGAGGGTAGAAACACAGATATTCTTCCTGTAAACTGCGTGAACTGATAAGAGCCCAGATTGGTTCTAAGAGACCTGAAAAGGTTAAGGTTAGTTTTCAGGGTACCAATTTTCAGGGTCCCCATACAGGGCCACCAAATGACGAGAGTTAGGGAAGAGGGACCCCTTTTGGGTCGGCATAAAGATAGTCTTGTGACAGTGCAGAGTCCCCTGTAAAAGGAATTTACAGGCCCAAAAATCTAGATTGATAAAAAAAAGGTTTATTGTAGGGATTTGGAAGTAAAGTTAAAGGTAGGAAGACGCCAGGACTATAGGTGGTCACTGGGAGGGTAGGAACCCTTACATGGCCAGAAGGAGACCATGTTTGGGGGTAAGGGGAGGAAGGGCTCCTGCAAAGAGAAAGCTCCAGTTTGGCTCTTTTATGCCTAAAGGGACTTGTGGGTGATGCCCCAAATTGGCTCAGATTTGATGGGGGCTGGGACAATCAGCTATGGGGGAGGAGGTTCTTAAGGGGACCGCAACCCCCATCACTATGATTTGCTTTGATTGCATTACTTAGGTTTTGGCATGTTGTCTCATTTTTGTCATTCTCTTGAATGAAGTTATGGATTGTTTCTAGGATGTTTAATTTCACCCATCCATTTTTTTAGAAGTAAATTATTTAATTTCAGTTGGTTTTTAGTTTATCTTTCTCTGCCCCTTTATTGAATACAATTGTTATTGCATTGTGGTCTGAAAAGGAAATATAATATTTCTGCTTGTCTTCACTTGATTGTAAGGGTTTCTCCCCAGATACCTGGTAAATTCTTGTACCATGTACAGCAAAGAAAAAATCATATTCATTTCTGTCTTTATTAATTTTTTCAGAGGTCTATCATGTGTAGGTTTTCTAAGATGCTATTAACTTCCCTAGTTTCTTTCTTGTGTATTTTGTGTTTAGATTTGTCTGATTCTGAGAGAGGAAGGTTAAGAACCTCCACTAATATAGGGTTACATAAAATTCTATGCCCAAATGAATGATTAAGTTATTCCTTGTTAGAGCCAAAACTGGTGAGATCAAGCTTCAGAGATATTCCTGCCCCTCCCTTTTCCCTCTAGATTGTAATAGCTTTTTTGCATCTTTTCATGTGAACTAATTGTCCCGTTATCCATCTTCTTTTCTCTTTTTTTTCCAGTACAGACCTTTTTTCAGCACTTCATGTCTTTTTCTTTGATGTCATCACACCAGAGTCCATTTCTAACCACACCTTCAGTCTATGTGATGCCCCCTTCTGTCTGTTACAGTGACAGATACAGTGCTCAAGAATTACAGATATCATTTTCCCACCTAGAGTTATAAACAGTTTAACTTTAAATAATTTGTATTTTCCACTTGTTTAACTTTCTCAACTTCTCTTGAGTCTTGTGTTTCTAGATTACATTTTCTCTTTATTTGTTTTTTTTTTTTCTTTTCATAGAAATGATTGAACCTATCTTGTTTTATTGAAATCCACTGCCACTCCTTAAAGATGATGCTGAGTCTCTCTGGGTAGTTAGTTTTTGGTTGTAACCCTATGTCTTTGCCTTCCAGAATATGGTATTCCAAGACGTCTGATCTTTTATAATAGAGGCTACCAGATCCTGGGCTGTTATGGGCCAGAACTCTGTATTTAAAACAAGGATTCTTAGAAGGTTTTAAGTCAGTGGAATTACAATGGCTATCTAGTTTAGCATGGTGACTAATAATTCTGTAGTTCAGTACATGTACTTAGTATTTAATATAGTTCTCTACAAGATTCACACCTATGATGTAATTAAAATAGAACATATAAAGCTGGAACAAACTCAGCCAAAGTCAGAGCCAGAGAAGACAAGCAGACTGGAGGTGGGAGCTCAAGCTCTTGGAGACAAGGAGAGCCAGATTCATTCATCCCATCTCACACCACCATGGTGGCAGGGCTGTCCTCCTTTTCTTTTCCACTGAAACAAAGACTCCAGAAAGCCACCAAGAAAGCTAGCCCAAGCCCCAGGAAAGGAGACAAGATTGTGAAGGAGATAAAAAAGAATTTGGACTTTAACACCCGGCTATTCTCATGGTGATTAAATTGCTGAAACAAAGGCTACTCTCAACACCTCCAGAAAACCAATGAGAACATTACACTGGCTAACCATGAGTGTTACTCTTTGATAGTTGAATTGTTTTTGTCTGGCAGGTTGAAGTATTTTTTTCTTAAAATTGTAGTTCCGGAGTTTTGCAACAATGCTCTTTGTCATTTCCTTCTGAAAGTGATCAAAGTATTCTTTCAATGAGTATTTACTCCTCTATTTCTAAAATATTAGGTAAATTTTCTTTATGATTTCTTGTAGAATGATATCCAGGCTCATTTTTTGGTCACTGCCTTCAGGTAAGCCAATACTTTTTACATTGTCTCTTCTGGGTCTATTTTTCAGCTCAGCTATTTTTTGACTGAGTTATTTCACATTTCACATCTTTTTTTAGCTTGTTTGACTGATTTTTATTGTCTCACAGTCATTAGCTTCCATTTCCATAGTTTTAAAAGTATGATTTTCTTTTGTATCTCCTTTTTTTATTTCCTTGATTCTACTTTATTAATAGTTGTTTTCTTCTGACAATTTTCCCCTGCCTGTTCCAAACTATTGATTTTCCCTTGCATACCTCTCATTTCCTTTTTCCTTTTTCTTTTACCTTCCTTATTTGCCTTTTAAAGTATTTTATAAGCACTTTTAAAAAGTCTCTTTGGCTTGAAAGAAATTTATATCATTCTTGGAGAATTTTTTCTGTGGAGATTTTATTATCTGAGTTGATTTAGTCTGCCCTGTCACTATAGTATCTTTCTATGGTCAAGATTCTTTATTGTTTCTTACTCTTTTTTTTCATTTCCTTTTAATATTTCATCTTTTTCTTTTTCCTTTTTATGGTTGAGCTCTGCTCCTAGGGTAAAGATGATGCTGTTCCAAGCTTCCTGTGAAGCTCTGAGTTTTGGCTTTGAATACTGGAGCACCCTGTGTTTGTAGGAATAATTTTGTCTGATTTTGTCATAAAACACCTTTGTGTGCCAGAGTTTGCCTTCTAAGTTGGGACTAGAAGGTGCCCCACTGATTTGCTCCTCTGCTGAGTCAGGACTGAGAGTCCTTAGTTGCTGATTTGCTGTGATTAAAACGCTCTCACTGGCTTTCCCAGAATCTATCTAAATTGGCTGAACACCCTTTGCATCACAGTGAGACTAATCTTTGTTGGAGTTCTTTTTTTTCTGTCTATTTTGAACTAGAGAGTGATTTTCATGCTTTCATTCCAATAGACTCTGTTCAAGGTGTGTGTGTATGTTTGTTTTTTTTTTTTTGTTTGTTTGTTTGTTTGTTTTGTTTTGTTTTGTTTTGTAGTTATCTAGGGAAACTGGGAAATCTTGAACAACTTCCCGGCTTTAGTCTACCATCATGGCTCCATCCCTGGGAAGTAATTTCTACCTAATTTTGATCTTTCCATTTCTTTTACCACAAAAAAAAAAAAAAATCTTCAAGATTCTACTTCCCCTAATCCTTCAGACTTAAATAGTATTCACTTTGTTTTACTTGTCTATCTTTACCTAAATACTATTTGGGATTATTCTAATTTCTATTTCATCGCTATGCTATCCTTATTTATGCTTTCTATATTCTTCCCTACTAGATATTGGAGTGTAATATTTTAGCTTTTTTCTCTATTCTATTGCTTTGTTACTGGAATTGTGTATTTGACCCCATCTTTCTTTCCTTTTATGTATCTCTATCTCCAGAACTTTTTTTCTATATCTTTTTGTTTCTGTCTCTATCATCTCTATTATCTATTTATCAATCAATCTATATGTCTACATTCTGTGTTTTATTTTGTGGAATCTTTTGTTGTTCCTTATGCCTGGAAATAAGAATTTATGTAGCAAACAGAATCCAGAATGTCAGTTAATCTATCTTTTGATTCATGAGGCATGGTCCTAATCTATATCCATATTATAATCATTCATTGCTCCTAAGGTCAGTATAGCTTCTTCTCAATTTTAGAAACTGCCTAGATATCTATAATCATACACATATATAATGTATACATTTATATTTGTGTGATTACAAATATCTATCTATCTATATATGCATGTGTATATATGTATGTACATATGCACACATATTCATGTACATGTATATACACATCATTGTTTTTATAAACACACATATGTGTAGGGGTGTATGTGTATATATATATATATATATATATATATATATATATATATATATATATATATATATATATATATATATATATATATATATATATATATATATATACAGAGAGAGAGATAGAGAGACAGACAGACAGACAGACAGACACATATATAGAGCCAGAAAGAAAGACAAAGAGAGAGATCCATAAAATCTTAGTATTCTTCGGGGAGGTAGAGGAAAGAAAAGGTTGAAAAAAAAGAATAAAGTAAAAGTTTACAGCTGAGAACAAAATAAATCTACAAGAAAGCAAAATACACATAATATATAGTATTTATTTTGGATTTTCTTAAAAATTGAAATGTAGTTTAATATTTTGAATTTTCTCCTGAGCACATGATTTTTTTTTTCTTTTCTGTTTTGTATTTAACTTTTAAGTAAATAAAAGGGGTGGGGAGGAAGTGGCTCCCAACAAAGGCCCTTATGTCTACTTTCCTGGGAGGGGGAAAGGAAAGGAATAAAATTGAAAAATATGCGATTCTTACTTAGGAAATATGATTTGCTATTATGCCTCCAAGATACATTATCTCTCAACATGTACACAAACCACTTCCTTGAGAACATTTTAAATAGTAATCTCTCACATATTTCCATCTTGTGAATCCATGTTGTTTCACAATATATTTTAATTTATCATAGTTTTCTGGAAAATCTATAATTATGTGAGGGGAGAGCCAGGATGGTGGAGAGTAGACATGGCTCTATGTGACTTCTTCCAAGCTTCCCTCAGATCAAAAGCATATTAAACTCCTAAACTGATTTTGGAATAACAGAATCAACAAATATATGGATTGCAACAAATTTCCAGAAGAAAATACTTTGAAACAATATTAGAAAATGTCTGTTTTAATTGGGTAAGGGGAGAGGCTGCTGAGCCCAGATTGTAGCAAAAGGAGCCCCATTCAAGGAGCTAGGGTGAGGAGCCAGGGCATTAATGCATGCCTGCACTAGGAAATCTACAGCGAGGCTCTTAGAATATCCTGTTCTGATTATAAGCCATTAGTTCAGCAGATTTGCTGTAAGACACACAAGCCACAACCAAAAGACAAATTGTCAACCTCTGAACCCCAGAATGTGAGACTTAGCCATGCCTACCAGGCACCAGAAGTTAGTCAAAAAGATCAGCCACAGGGCAAACTAAAGTGGCTGTCACTTCTTTGCCATAAAAGCAGACTTCAACCCTTAAAAATGAACAAAAAAAAGGAAAAAGAACCCTGACCATAGACAGCTTTTACTGAGAGAGAGAGAGAGAGAGAGAGAGAGAGAGAGAGAGAGAGAGAGAGAGAGAGAGAGAGAAACAGTTGTCAAACCATGATGTTCCTAAAGGCAAATCAGCTCCAGATGAAGCCCCAAAGAGTGATATGAGCTAGTCCACATTTCACAAGAATCTCTTGGAGGAATTCAAAATGTATCTTAAAAGAAAGTTAGAAGAAAAATGGGGAAAGGAAATGAAATGTTTCAAGAGTGTATGGAAAGGAAAAACAGAAATTATATGAAGAAAACTCCTTAAAAATAGATATGATAAAATGGGAAAAGCATATAACTCAGTATAAAATAAATCAGACAAAATGAAAAATGCAAAAAATTCCTTACAAAGTAGATTTCATGAAATGGAAAAAATAAAACACATTACTCTTTACAAAACAGTATGAAAAAGAAACCAATTCGTTGAAAGGAAAAAAAATGCAATGAATAAAACAAATCACTGAATAATTAAATTGGTTACAAAAAGTTATCAAACTGTGCATACCCTTTGATCCAGCAGTGCTACTATTGGGCTTATATTTCAAAGAAATACTAAAAAGGGGAAAGGGACCTGTATGTACCCAAAAAGTTTGTGGCAGCTCTTTTCGTAGTGGCTAGAAACTGTAAGATGAATGGATGTCTATCAATTGGAGAATGGTTGGCTAAATTATGGTATATGAAGGTTATGGAATATTATTGCTCTGTAAGAAATGACCAACAGGATGAATTCAGAAAGGTTTGGAGAGACTTACATGAACTGATTCTGAGTGAAATGACCAGAACCAGAAGATCACTATACACTTCAACAACAATACTGTATAAAGATATATTCTGAGGGAAGTGGATATCTTCAACATAAAGAAGATCCAATTCACTTCCAGTTGATCAATGATGGACAGAAACAATTACACCCAGAGAAGGAACACTGGGAATTGAATATAAACTCTTAGCACTACTGTCTATCTACCCAGGTTACTTATACCTTAGGAATCCAATACTTAACGTGCAACAAGAAAATTGGATTTAAACACACATATTGTATCTAGGTTATTATGTAATACATGTAAAATGTATGGGATTGGCTGACATCTAGGGGAGGGAGTAGAGGGAGGGAGGGGGAAATTTGGAAAAATGAATACAAGGGATAATGTTATAAAAAATTACTCATGCATATATACTGACAAAAAATTTTATAATTATAAAATTAATTTAAAAATTTAAAAAATTAAAAAAAAGAATTCCAGAAAAGAATAAAGTCTTACTTCTTAGGCTAAAATAAAAAAAAAATTAAATTGGCTAAATGTAAAAGGAACTAAGAAGGTAATTGAAGAAAATAATTAATTAAAATTTAGAATAAATAGAATAAAATAATTAATTAAAAATTAGACATTAAGAATCAGTCAAACAAAACCAATAATATGAAAAAATGGAAGAAAATGTGAAATGGCTCATTGGAAAAACAATTGACCTGGAAAATGGATCTAAGAGAGAAAATCTAAGAATTCACTGGACTTCCAAAAAAACTATGATGAAAAACAGAACCTAGATATCATCTTTCAGAAAATCATCAAGGAAAACTGCCCTTTTGTCCTAGAACCTGAAGATAAAATAGTCATTGAAAGAATTCACTGATCACCTCCTGAAAGAGACCCCAAAATGAAAAGTCCAAGGAATATCATAGCTAAATTTTAGAATTATCTTATCAAGGAAAAATATCGAAGCAGCCAGAAAGAAACAATTCAGATATCTAGGAGACACAATCAGGATTACCCAGGGTCTAGTAGTTTACATTTTAAAGGAACAAATGGTCTGAAATCTGATATTCCAAAAGGCAAAGGAACTTGGATTGCAGCCATGAATCAAACAACCAACTAAATTGAATAGTATCTTTCAGGGAAGAAGATAGGCATTCAATGATACAGGTGAATTTCATTTATTGCTGATGTAAAGACCAGTTTTGAACAAAAAAATTGATCTCTAAATGCAGAACTCAAGGGAAGCAGAAAAGCTAAAAAACAAAACAAAAACAAACAAACAAACAAAAAACTTTTGAGAACTAGATTTCTGTTATGGGTATACATAAAAAGTGAGGGTATAATTTGATTTTATGGTGATAAGATAAAAAAAAAGAAACTAGTGGTGGAAAAGGGAAAGAGGAAAAATAGAGAAAATCAGGAAAATTATATCTTTAGAAGACGCAAAGAACACATATTATAATTGAGGGAAAGAAAGGAGAGGTATGAACATTATGTAAATCTTACTCTCATCAGATTTGTCTCAAAGAGAGAATATCAGAAATTCTTTCGCCTTACAGGGAAGTGGGAGTGAAAAGAGGAAAGGAAAGGGGAAGGCTAATAGCAGGGAAAACAGAAGTAGTAGGTGAAAGGTATAAGAAAGGAAAGGGGGTGGTAAAGGAGAAGGACTGAGGGAAATAGGGGGCAGAAGCAAAATATTGGGCAGGAGGGAAATAAGGAAAGTAAAGAGAAAAACATAAATTGGGATAAATGAGATGGCAGAAAAGACAATTAGTCATTTTAACTGTGAATGTGAATGGGATGAACACCCTCATAAAACAGGAGTGAATAGCACACTGGATTAAAAGCCAAAATCTTACAGTATTTTTTTTACAAGAAACACAAATTTAAACAGAGTGAATTCATATCGAGTAAAGGTAAAAGGCTGGAGCAGATACTATTGTATTTCAGAAAGAAAAAGCAGGGGTAGCAATCCTGACCTCAGATCAAGCAAAATCAACAGCAAAAATAGAATTAATTAAAATAAATAAGGAAGAAACCTATATCTTGCTAAAAGGTACTATAGAAAATGAAACATTATCAATACTAAACATATATGCACCAACTGCTATAGTGTCCAAATCCTAAAGGAGAAGTCAAGAGTGCTGCAAGAAGAAATAGACAGCAAAACTATACTAGTGTGGGAATTCAACCTTGCTCTCTCAGAACTAGATAAATCAATCAACAAAATAAATAAGAAGTTAAGGAGGCAAATAGAAATTTAGAAAAATTAGGTATGATGGATCTTTGGAGAAAAAAAATATATGGAGACAGAAAAAGAGTATACTTTTTTCCAGCAATTCATGGAACCTATACAAAAATTGACAATTTTAGAACATAAAAGCCTCAAAATAAAATGCAGAAAGGCAGAAAAAATAAATGCATTTTTGAGAGCATAATGCAATTTAAAAATGCATACAATAAAAGGCCAGGGGGAAATAGATCAAAACTTAATTGGAAACTAAATAATGTAAACCTAAATAATGAATGGGTCAAACAACAAATCATAGTCACAATCAATAATTGCATCCAAGGGAATAACAATAATGAAATAACATACCAAAATTTATGAGATACAGCCAAATCAGTTCTTAGGGAAAATTTTATATCTCTAGATGCTTACTTGCATTAAAATAGAGAAAGAGAAGATCAATGATTTGGGCTAACAACTAAAAAAGGTAGAAAAATTAAAAATTAAAAACCCTCTTTAAATACCAAATTTGAAATTCTGAAAAGGGTAGATTAATAAAACTGAAAGTAAGAAAACTATTGAATTAATAAATAAAACTAAGTGTTGATTTTATGAAAAAAACAAGATAGATAAACCTTTAGTTAATTTGATTAGAAAAGAAAGAAGAAAACCAAATTGTTAGCCTCAAAAATGGAAAAGGAAGAACTTTCCACCAATAAGAGGAAATTAGAGCAATAATTAGTAATTATTTTGCCCAACTTTATTCAACAAATTTAATAATCTAATGAAATGGAGGAATACCTACAAAATATAGATTGTCCAGATTAACATAAGAGAAAATAATTATTTAAATAGTTTCATTTGAGTAAAAGAAGTAGAACAAACTATTAATCAACTCCCTAAGAAAAAAAAATTCCCTGTGCCAGATGGATTTACATGTGAATTCTACCAAACATTTAAAAAACAATTATTTCTAATATTATGCAAACTATTTGAAAGAATAGGGGGAAAAAAGAGTTCTACCAAATTCCTTTTTATGGCACAGATATGGTTCTGATATCTAAACCAGTTAGAATTAAAACAGAAAAAAATAAATTATGGTCCAATTTCCCTAATGAATATTCATGCAAAAATAATAAATAAAGTATTAACAAAGAGATTTCAGAAAGTCATCCCTAGGACAATACAGCATACTAAGTAATATTTATACCAGGAATGCAGGGCTGATACAAAAGTAGGAAAACTATTATCATACTTGATTATATCAATAAATAAACTAAGAAAAATCATATGATTATTTTAGTATATTAAAAAAAAAGCATTTGATAAAATCCAACATTCATTCCTATTAAAAACACTAGAGAGTATAGGAAATGAGATTTTCCTCAAAACTATCAGTAGCATCTATTTAAACCATTAGTACACATCATATGTAATGGGGACAAATTAGAACCATTGCCAAAAAGATCAGGGTGAAACAAGGTTGCCCACTATCACCATTGAAATTCAGTATTGTATTGGAAATGTTAGCTTTGGCAATAAGGGAAGAAAAAGACATTAAAATAATTAGAGTAGGTAATGGGGAAACAAAATTATCACTCTTTGCAGATGATATAATGGTATGTACTTAGAGAACCCTATACAATCCACTAGAAAACTACGAGAAACAATTCACACTTTTATCAAAGTTGTGGGATACCAAATAAGTCCACATAAATCATCAGCATTTTTATATATGATTAACAAAGTACAGCAGCAAGAGATACAAAGAGAAATCCTATTTAAAATAACTCTCAATAACATAACATATTTGGAAGTATATCTGCCAAGTCAGTCATATAAACACAACTACAAAATGCTTTCCACACAAATAAAGTGAGATCTAATCAGTTGGAAAAATATCAATTGCTCATAGATAGGATGAGGGAATATAATAAAAATGACAATGCTACCTAAATTAATCTACTTATTTAGTACTATATCAATCAAACTGCCAAAAATTTATTTTATCGGTTTACAAAAAATAATAAAGTTCATCTGGAAGAACAAAAGTTCAAGGATTTCATGGGAATAAACGAACAAAAATGCCAATGATGGTTGCCTAGCTCTGCCAGACTTAAAACTAAAATAATAAAGCAGTGGTCATTAAAACCATTTAGTACTGGCTAAGAAATAAAAGAATCGATCAGTGTAATAGCTGTGTGACCCTGGGCAAATCACAACCCCAATTGCCTCAGCAAAAAAAAAAAAAAATAAAAATAAAAAATCTTCAGTGACTATAACAATAAGAACTCATTATTTGACAAAAACTGAAAAAACTGCAGGGAAAATTGGAAACTAGGGTCAAGATGGTGGCAAGGAGGCACACAGCTGCTTGATCTCCACATTTTCTCTCAGAATTTACTTCATGACAAGCCTTGGAATTAATGCTTGACTGGAAAAAACCCACAAATAAATTCCAACAGAAGACATCCTTGAAATTTGCAGAAAAGGTCTGTTTTTGCTCGGGGGACGGACAAACAGACTGGGCACAGGCTGAGGGCAAGCAGCCAGAGCTAGAAAGGCAGCTCACACTGCTCAGACCAGAGGGTGGAAGGGTGTGATATCTGCTGTTTCTGCAGAACAACCTTTACCCTAGTGTAGATATTCAGTCTTGGCAGCAAACCAGGATCAGAAGAGAAGGTGTAAACACAGGAGATAAAGAATAAAACCTCAGAAAGCTAGCATCTCTCCAGACAGGCCACCTCCACCCCCACTGGGGGTGACTCAGCAGGTTCTTAGAGCCTCAGAGCACAGATGCAGCACAGCCATTGCTGTCCTGTTAGTGCCTCATTGCTGTCTCCCACAGTCTGTAGAGAAAGCCTGGTAAAACCATCCAGCCCCATCCCCCCCCAGAAACAGACCAATTGTTTCTCTTGTCAGTTTGTTTTCTTTGATTCTACTCTGACAAAATGAAGAAAAAATTTAAAAGGGCTCTAATCATTGACAGTTTCTGTATGGATAGAGGGCAGACTTCAGACCCTGAGGAGACTAAAAGCAGACTGTCTCCAGAGGAATCCCCTAAGGGAGATATGATCTGCTCCTCAATACACAAGACTCTCATAGAGGAAATCAAAAAGGCTCTTACAAGAGAGCTAGAAGAGAAATGGGAAAAAGATAGGGAAGCATGGCAAGAGAGTCTGGAGAAGTCATCCCACACATTTAAAGACAGAGTGGATAAAGAAATCAAATCATTGAGAACCAAAATTAGTGAGTTGGAAAAAGAAAACAGCTCTCTAAAAAATAAAATTGTTGAAATGGAAAAAAATTCCATAGAAGAAAAAAACTCACTTAAAAACTCAATTGGACAATTACAAAAAGACATAAAAAAAGTGAGTGAAGAAAATTCATCATTGAAAATCAGAATTGAACAAGTAGAATTTAATGACTCAAGGAGAAACCAAGAAGTAGTCAAGTAAAACCAGAAAAACAAAACAATGGAAAAGAATGTCAAGTACCTTATTGGGAAGACAACAGACTTGGAAAAAAATCCAAGAGAAAATTGGAAACTAGTGTGGCAGAAACTAGTCATTGACCCACACCTAACTGTATACCAAATTAAGGTTGAAATGGGTTCATGATTTAGACATAAAGAATGATATTATAAACAGATTAGAAGAACATAGAATAGAATATTTACTTCTCAAATTTATGGGAAAGAGAGGAATTTGTGGCCAAAGAGGAACTGGGGATCATTATTGAACACAAAATAGGTAATATTGATTGTATTAAGTTACAAAGTTTTTGCACAAATAAAACTAATGTAGATAAGATAAGAAGGGAAGCAATAAATTGGGAAAGTATTTTTATATTCAAGGGCTTTGGTAAGGGCTTCATTTCTAAAATATGTAGAGAATTTACTCAAAATTATAAGAATTCAAGCCATTCTCCAATTGATGCATGGTCATAGTATATGAACAAACAATTTTCAGATGATGAAATTGAAACCATTTCTAGTCATATTTAAAGTGCTCCAAATAACTATTGATCAGAGAAATATATATTAAAGCAACTCTAAAATACCACTATATACCTTTCAGATTGGCTAAGATGACAGGAAAAATAATGAAAAATGCTAGAGGGAAAAACTTGGACAAAGATAATTATTACTAGAATTGTGAACACATCCATCCATTCTGGAAGAGCAATTTGGAACTATGCCCAAAGAGTAATCAAACTGTGCATACCCTTTGATCTAGCAGTGTTTCTACTGGACTTTTATCCCAAAGAGATCTTAAAGGAGGGAAAGGACCCACATGTGCAAAAATATTTGAGGCAGCCCTTTTTGTAATGGCAAGAAACTGGAAAGTGAGTGAATGCCTATTAGTTGGATAATGGCTGAATAATTTATGGCACATGAATGTTATGAAATATTACTGTTCTATAATAAATGACCAACAGGATGATTTCAGAGAGGACTGGAGAGACTTACATGAACTGATGCTAAGTGAAGTGAGCAGAACCAGGAGATCACTTTACATACAAGATTATATGATCATCAATTCTGATGGATCTGGCTGTTTCCAACAATGAGATGATTCATCCAATTCTAATTATCTTGTGGTATTGAAAGCCATCTACACCCAGAGAGAGGACTGTGGAAACTGAGGGTGAATGACAACATATCTTATTTCCTCTTTTTATTTTATTTATCATTTATTTCCTTTTTGATATGATTTTTCTTGTGCAGCACAAGAATTGTACAAATTATATATATATATACATATATATATATATATATATAATTAAACATATATTTAACATGTTTAACATAAACTGAATTACATGCCATCTAGGGGTGGGGGTAAGGGTGGGAAAAATTGTACCATAATGTTTTTGAAGGGTCAGTGTTGAAAAATTATCTTTGTATATGTTTTGGAAAAAAAACTTCAATAAAAACTAAATCAAAAAATTTTAAAAAGGGAAATCTATAATTCTTAAATCATATTGGAGCAGCCTATCTTCCAGGTCAATTATTTTAACTTATATATGCTTAATGTGTGATTATAAATTGTTGAATTTTGCTTCTCTTCCAAGTTTTCTGTCAAGTCCACATTGTTGAGTTCTATATTTATCATTCTCTTTTTTTCAAAACTTTCACTGCTTTGAGAGAGTGGGATTGGTCATCTATGCTCCTGATTATCTCTTTAATTTTTTCCCTAATATCCATACTTGTATCTTCTAAAAGTTTCACTTATCTTTGGAACTCTTTTGGAGTCCATGCTTATGTCCTCTGGTGTTCAGTGAGTTTTTTCTATTTGTATTTATAATGGAATTTTTGGCCCATTATTTTTGCTGGTTAACACTTACTAAGTGTATTATTGGTTTTAATTTTTATCATTTTTCTTTTATTTTTATTAAATATTACAGTAATATTATGAGTTTATGTGTTTGGTTGATAATCTCCCAGTTTGGTGCCAAGGGATCCTTATTGAATATTTATTTATGAATTAGACTTTTTAAAATTATTTTTACCTTTTTATTGTATTCCTAGTAACATTTATCTGTATTCACTTCTCATTTTACCCCCTAACCTCTTGAACTTTTATGTTTATACTTTTTCTTCCACATAAACACCTCACCCCAAAAAAGTTTGGTAATCTCAACTTAAGGTTGGCAGTTGTAGGCCCTTGATAGTCTCTGCTCATCATAAAACTTGTAAATATAGCATTTAAGTCAGCTTAGTCTGTAGCTTGGTTCTCCTTGTTCACAAATGCCACCATGCTTTTTTGTCTTTTTCATAGTCTTACAGACCATAGTTATATCCCTTCTGTATTCTCTGGGAACAATTATTGTTTTCCAACTTTTGTGGAGTATCAGGAAAACAAAGCTATGTTACTTCCATAAGAAACTCAGAAGGAAATACTACAGGATTATACTTTAAATGAACTCTTGGAAAGTTGCCTACAATGACTACACTTAGAGTGTGACATAGTCTGTGGATAAGGTGAATTAGATCTGTGGACATTAAAATTCTTCTACTTTATGAGAACTTTACCTCTTATTCTGATTCTATATTCTTATCTCGAGATTTCAAGTCTATTTTCCACAACATGGTGTATATTTTCTAATCTTGAGGTTGTTATATGAAAAATAATTATTCTAGACTTGTCTTAATTATGAGCCTCTTTAACTTCCTTGAAGATATGACTGTGGAAGAATTTCTGATACCTGTTTCTGTCTATTTGCTATCCACAATGGATAATTCAGAAACTAGAGGTTTAAACAACCAATCTATTAGATAAAAGCATTTTCCAATATGCTGGCATAAAGTAGTTACTAAAGTGGCTAAATTCAGGAAATTGGAAGTAAAATAACATCTT
Source organism: Sminthopsis crassicaudata (assembly GCF_048593235.1). Taxonomy (NCBI): domain Eukaryota; kingdom Metazoa; phylum Chordata; class Mammalia; order Dasyuromorphia; family Dasyuridae; genus Sminthopsis; species Sminthopsis crassicaudata. The sequence goes on along the minus strand of NC_133617.1, from coordinate 186,395,374 downwards.
CCATCAAAGATGTTAAAGGGAGATGGGTGGCAAAAGTGGTTGCCTGGGTTTAGAGGAGCTCTCTACCTAAATTCTAAACACATGTACTTCTTTTTTAATATTATTTTATTTTTCCAAATACGTCTAAATATAATTTTCAAATTCACCTTTGCAAAATCTATTGTTCCAAATTTTTCTCCCTTTCTGTCCCCTGCCCAACAAATCTGTATAAGACAAATATAAGAAGACAAATATGTCCAGACATATTTCTATAGTCATCATGCTGTGCAAAAAAAAAAAATAAAAAATAAATAAAAAAAGCAAAAACCACAAAAAATCCATGAGAAAGGAGAAAAAACTAACAAACACAGAACAGCAATAAGAAAAGGTAAGAAAAGGTGAAAATATTATGCTTTGATCCCCATTCAGTCTTCATAGTTTTCTCTTTGCATATGGATGACACTTCCATAATAAATCTATTGAAAATCCTTTGAATCAACTGAAAGAACCAAGTCTATCACAGATGATCATTACATAATCTTGTTATTGAGTACAAATGTTCTCTTATTACTACTCATTTCACTTAGCATATAAGTGTTTACAATTTTTCTGAAATCAGTCTGTTAATCATTTCTTATAGGAAAATAACATTTGATTATTTTTATATACCATAGCTTATGTAATGACTCTCCATCTGAGGGGCATCCACTCAATTTCCAGTTTCTTGACACTACAAAAATGTACATTTTTTTGGTACATGTAAGTCCTTTCCCTTCTTTTATGATTTCTTTGGAATACAGACAGAGTTGAGTCACTGTTGTATCAAAGTTGGTGCAAAGGTGGTGGACAAATGATGACATTCTTATTGACAGTAGTTCTGATTCATTTAATTCAGGAAATCTCATTTGAGTTGATGGATAATTTTCCTCAGCAAAGTTTGATAACCCTTTGGGCATAGTTCCAGAGTCTTCTCTAGAATGATTGGATCATTTCACAACTCTACCAAGAATGCATTAGTGTCTCAGTTTTCCCACAACATTTCTCATTATCTTTTCCTGACATTTTAACCAATCTGAGAGGTGTAAGGTAATATCTAAGAGTTGTCTTAATTTGGATTTCTCTAATGAAGTGATTTAAAGTATTTTTACATATGACTATAAATAACTTTAGTTTCATCACTCGAAAATTGTTCATATCCCTTGACCATTTATCAGCTGGAAAATGACTTGTATCCTTGTAAATGTGTCAATTCTCTATATATTTTAGAAATGAGGCCTTTATCAAAAACACTGGTTGTAAAATTTTCCCTCAGATTTCTGCTTCCTTCTTATCTTAGATGTAATGGTTTTGTTTAACACATATATTTTCTTGCACAAAGTGCTCACTGCAAAGATCCCAATCAATTCACCCTTCAGTAGATGTTCCAGTCTGCACAATTGTTTGCTTACTTAAACAGTTCTAAGTGGTGTTGTAGGGTTATAAAAATTAACTCATTCCTCTCCTATTCTTCTCCTGCACCTCAACATTTCCCTTTATGGCAGACTTAGATTTTAGTTTTCAAGCCCTATATTTTGAACTTGAAGGATTTTAAAAATTCAAGTATAAAACATGAAATTGTATAGAGTGAAAGCTATTTCAGCAGTATTTTTCATTCATAATAAATAGAAGCAGAACTAAAGTTCACAACAAACATTACTGTTTCTTGGGATTTATTGAAATACATATATTTTATTGAAATACATATATTGAGAGCCTGAAGGATATCATAGGTAATTTAGGTAGAGTGCAATCTCTCATTTTACATATGAGGTAACTTTGGTTCAAAGAGAGTATTTAATTTGACTAAAGTAACATGTGAGGGAAAGTGCGAGGCTGGATTTTGATCTTAGCCTCTCTTTCCCAGAGTTAGTACTCTATTGCTTCTCTTCCATACTTTACCTGTTCTTTATATTTTTAAAGTTACAGGCAAATGAAACACCAAAGGAGAAAATCCTGGCATCCACTCTGTCTAGATTTATCCATATAGCATATCGAATAGCCAGAGTTTATAAGCATCATCCATGCCTCTTCCATTACATGAAGATACCCTCCAGAAAACTGAATCTTCTGAATCTCACAGCTTTTGTGGTCACATTGCTTAGGTCTAGAAATGGGCATGTGAAGGCCACAGAAGACTAATTACTTTAAACATTACATTGATTACACCATAAGGGAACAGTCCTTGGGAAACTTGAAACAATGATCATTTGCCTTTTACCAAAAAATGATGACATTTTTATTGATAGTAGTTCTGATTCATTTAATTCAGAAAATATCATTTGAGTTTATAGATGATTTTCCTCAGCAAAACTTTAGAGTGACATAAGTATTTGTCATAGACTTAGTTATTTAAGGAATCAAATGTCTTGTAGCTTTCAATTCCTACTTTTTAGTGTTTTTTAATAGTTAGTTAACTGGTTGCCTTCATTTGGCTCCTCTAAAACATGGATTCAGATAAACTCACACTATTACTTTGCCCTTGGTTTTTATATTCATCATTGTCTCTGACTAATAAGCTCTCTCTGGACTCACACCCTTGCAGGAGGTCAGTGCCTATTCAATTATGCCGTTCTTTTCCACACATGTTGCTCTCTGAATTATTTACATTGCTGTTTGATTCAAAGCTATTTCTTAGATGATGTCATTAGAAAGAAGAAACCAGCTCAATTTTTAAGAAGATTCATTTTATGCACTTTTAAAATATCATTCAATGATTTCAGGTTGCTAGCAAAAATAGATTTTGCCTTCATCAAACAACTGCATTAGGAATTAGCATTAATCAACCACAAACTCTCTTTTCTACTCCCACTGGCAAAGTCATAAGGCTGACAGTCTAAATATCTTAGACTGCTTATATGAAAGGGGTAATGTCTTGCCATCAGGAGAGATTGCACTCATGTTCATTATTGACTTACTGCTTTAAATAAATCTGTTCCTCATTTCCCCACTTTGGGAAGAATAATGCTTTTCTGTAAATCAGGTTTAAAATGCTCAAATAAAAAGAGCTTTAAAAGCATAAGAAGTATTATATATACTGGTGATTACTTTCACAGTGCTAAGATGGATTGTTTATTGCTATCATATAATTTCCTTAGGAACTTTTTTTTTCTTAAGCTGGCACCTTCAGTTCCATTCTAGTCACTACTACAAATGTAAGACTGCATCCAGCACCAGTAGAGAGAAGTATAAAGTCCTTGTTGTACTACATCTCTCTGAAATGATCCACATTCATCTAAATCATATAGGTTTATCAGGGGAGACAATAGAAAAATATCTTATGTTAGTGTCATGACATTAAAAGAGGAGGCAAGAGACTCTAAGTCTGTTTCTTATTTGCCACATTCTATATCCTTAGACAAATCACTTTGATTTTCTGTATCCTGTGTTCCTGTGAGTCAGGGTAAGCATAATGCCTCCCTCCTGGTAACCTTAGAGACATTGCTTTATGAAGATTGAGCCTGAGGTTGCAGGAGCCAAGCATGTCCGTGCATACTGTGTTATTTGTTCACTCCACTCAGACATGCTTTGTAATGAAATGGAGAAAGAGAGCAAACCCACATTGTTGGCTTATACAGCTAACAGGTCCATTTGGATTAAGTTCTTAGGAAATGCCTGTGCATATGCTACCTTTAGGTAAATATTTTTAAAATTAAACAGAAAAAAAAATCTTGAAAGAATAGTAGAGAAAGACGGGTCATGGAGTGGAAGTGAAAGAATTTGGGTACTCCGGGAAATCATCTGATTAAGCTAAAAAGATCAAAACTGAATAGAACTATGGGGAAAAAATCAAATCTGAATGACTCTGTTAATTTTTCTCTTAGCACTTCATATTTCCATTCTTTATCCCATTCTATGTACCCAATTCTTTCCTATGTTCCTATGTTCTTTTGTTTTGTTTTGTTTTGTTTTCAGCTTCCTCTCTTTGAAGATAGAAAAATATTGTCAGCCTTTGGAGTGCCTAGGAGTTACATGGAAGAGTGGAAATTCTTTCCTTCTTGGACTTTTTAATTTCTAAATGCAGACAATTAAAATCAAATCTAAGTGATGAGTAGATATAGCTTAGGAAGAAAGGTAAAGTAATGTTTAATCAGTCATTGGAACACAGGACAACCAAAAACAGACTGTTTGCAATACATAAAACACCTATTTAATCAAATGGTTGGGAGAGGAAAAAAAGGAAAGCAAAAAATTATTGGAAAAGATTAAATGCCTCAAACATATCTTAAGCACCTTCTATGTGACACACACATATACACACATATTTAGAGAGGAAAGACATGATCAAATTAGTACTTTCACAATTCATTTAAATAAATATAATATTATTTTTAATTATTTCCTTGCTAAAAGAGACAGGTGAAATCAAAAGAATATTGGTCTTAGAGTTAGACTTCTTGGTTTGAGTCTGAGTCTGATATATACTAACTATGGGCCTATGGGAGGGGTAGACAGTTACATGAGTTGTTGTAACCAAAAGAAAGTAATACCCAAACTTCTGATGATGAGACTTTTTGACCTTAGCTAGTCTGATCTGATAGACAGTCTATCACTGGGACAGACTGTGAAAATCTTTCACATTTGGTGGCACCTGTCAAATATTATGGTCTATGATTATGTTTTTTGACAGGGTTATCACCCTGTCATAGTGAGATATCAACTTTGAGCTTTAGTGGAGGGGACCAACATGTCAAGAGTTTTAAATTTTATAAGGGAAGAAACAGAGAAATTGTTTATCTAATAGTTGTGTATTCTTAAATAGACATACTATATAGGTATTATTAAAAGACTACTTTATGGTTTGCAAATAATTTTATAACAAATTATTTTATGATCACAACTGCCTTAGGAAGTAGGTAATATTATTCTCCCTATTTTACAGATAAGGAAACTGAAGCACATATAGCTTAAGTGACTTCTCTAATATTAAAATAGCTAGTATTGAGTTTCTGAGGCACAATACAAATTCAGATCTTTCTGACTCCAGTTCCAGAACTCTATCACCCCACCCCTAGCTGCCTGGCATTAACATAATACTCTGAAGGTTTGCAAACTATTTTATATGCTACCTGGAATTTGAGACTTATGACAATGCTAAAGAATTTACTATAAATTAATATCTCCATTTCCCAAATGAGGAAACTGAGATTTAAAGGGATAATTTTAAGGTATATTCCCTTTAAGTTAATTTATTTTTAGATGGAGAAGTTTTGTGCTAAAAAAGGTAATTTTTAAACGCAGAAAAAAGTACTTTTAGAAAAAAGAAAATTATTTGAGTCAGTGGGTGAATGATTTTAGGTACACTTTTTATCACACAGGTACTTATTAATGCCTGAAAGGATTTGGAAAAGAAATTTTATTTCATAAATATTTCTAAAGTTTATGTAAGAAGAAATCAAGTTTTCAGATGGGATTTGAACAATTTAAAATAGAATAGCTATACAGTAAATATAAAGGTTTATATCACCTTATAGAGAATTAAGGGTGATGTTTATCTGTATGTGAACAGTTTCATAGTTGAAAGAAGAAGAGAAAGAAATTTTATTTATGAAAAACTAGAATAATGGAGTTTAAAGAAGCCTTTGATTCTTTGATGCAACATGAATGGCAGGCCAGGTTGAAAACACAAGCTTCAAGACACGAGGATACCGGCTTATTTTCATAAAATGGCTTGCTTTGGTCCAAGCTATTGAATGGGATAGGAGGTAAGAAGCTGAAGCTGAAGAGGGAAAAACATAATAAGCAGAAGTCAGATAAATTTTGAGATATATAGAGGATTGCAGTATATTGAAGTGAAGAAAATTTGCCAAGCTAGGAAATCTTAAAGATCAATAGAAAATTAGCAGAAAAGTGTTTTTTTTTTTCTTCCTTTTCCTGAAAGGATCATTATAGGCTGCTTTCTAGCATTTTTACCTATTCTAATCACCTTGGTATTCTTTCATATTCTCTCTTGCTAAATTCCTATTAATTTGTACCCACTTTCCCCCAGAGTAAATAAAGGAATTGATATAAGATAATCTAGGGTCATTTGTAGAATTACGCCTATTTTATCATTCATGCATTTGCTTTAATGTATGAAAACATATAAAGTTATTATTATTCCTTTGCTTTATTATAAATAAAATAACTATATTTAAAATATAAAACTGTCATTATTGTGCATGGCTGGTTTGAGCAAAAAGGAATACATCAATGGGGGCTCAAGAGTCTCAACAGGATTAGTCATTGGAATTTAAGAAAATGTAAGCATAACCATGTGGTGGCAGTCTTCACTAATAATTTGGTCTTGAAAGTGAAAGTAGGTTGGTATAGAGAGGCAACCAAAAAAATAAATAGATATAAATATACCTAAGTGAATAATGCAAGGCCTCCATACAGGGAGTACAAACCTGTCACATAGTGGAAATTATGATAAGATAATGTTACTATAGATCTAAAGCTGAAAGGCACTACAGAGGACATTTTTGGGATTCCATTATGCCATAAATAAGTGAACTGAGTCTGATGGGAGGTTCAGACTTATAGTTCCAAAAACATGAAAAGAGGGACAAAGGGTTCTATCAGTACAAATATGTTTGTTGGATTTGCAACTGTAAAAGAAAATTAAAATAATTCGTGTGACCAGTTTGAAAATGGCTGAATAAATTATGGATATAATGAGATATTATTGTTCTGTTAAATGATAAATATGAAGAATGAAGTACAACCTGTGCCAAAATCACCATACTGTGTTATCCTTTTTAAATCATTATTTACCTCTGGGCTTGAGATGATAATGACTGAAAACAAAGAAATCTTGAGAATTTCAATACTACAGTTCCTAACGAGGAAGATAAGAGACTATGCTCATAGTGAAGAAGAAAGTCATATGTTAGAGCAGAGAGGGAGCTATGAAGAAAGTTGGGGACACAGAAGAGAATTCAATTCAAAGTTCTATCATATTCTTAATATATGTGAGGCAAAAAAAGGATTAAAATAGTGAAGAAAGCAAGAAAGACAGAGAAAGAGAAAGAATGAAAGAAAGAAACTTTTTAAAAAGAAAGACAAAAAGAAAGGAAGGAAGGAAGGAAGAAAAAGAAAGAAAGAAAAAAAAGTACCTACTTTTCTTCTACTGGGGAAATATGACATCTATCCAAGTAAGACTATGTCACATATATACAAAACAATACAACATAATCCCAAGAGAAAGAGAGTGCTAATAACAGAGAAGATAGACCAATGTTTTAATGTCCTTTAAGAATTATATCAGAGTGCTAAGGTCATGAGAAACTGATATAACCTTCAAAATCAAAACAACATAAGATTCTTCTATCTTTGTTTTTTAGTTTTTTTTTTCTACCCACATTCCTTTTCTTCCTATTCTCTATTCTTCCTTTCCTCCTTTCTTTCCTTTCCTTCCTCCTTCATTCTCTTTCTTTTTCTATATTTCCTTCCTTTCTCCCCTTGTTCCTCCCTCTGTCCCTTCCTTCTTCCCTTCCCTTCTCTTTTACTTCCTTTTTCTGGCAGCAAAGGCTCCTAAATCTTCAAATGCAAATCAATCAGTACTTTGATTAATATGGATAATCTTCATTGGAAACATAACAATCTATCCACACCTGACCATCTTAGTGTTATTATCATTGTCAGTACAGAAATTCAACAAAGATTTTCTAGCCAAAATACTAGAAGCCTCAAACATTTCTCCTGCTATAAGGAAAATAACCCTACAAGATAGCAGGTGACTATGTATTTTCCTTCATGCTCACCATATGACCAGCTTATCATCTTTTGATGCATTTATTTATCTGTCTGTGCTTCCTTATTTGTTATGTTACAACTACCCTACACATTTCTCTTCCCTTTTGAGTTATCCTCATTTTAAAATTATCTGACTGTAGTGTTTCATATCTTAATCATATAGGATCAGCAGAATATTGTTTTGAATAAGATGGTCTTTCCTCTGGAAAGAAATTTGATGTCATAAAAAACATTTGAATTTTCCTAAAGGTAATTTAGCCCAATTTTCTATGTACTTTTAAATTTAGGGCCATTTAATTATCTATTTGCACTTTCTTTCTAAGATATAGCTATTGACTGAGGAGTTATATAATATCTATCTAACTGCAGGTTAGAGGCATTCTATTGAATGGCTGTAGATCTCTTACTGAAGGCAATGCAATGTTTTTTTTTTTTTTTTTGCAATCATTGTGCTCTTATCTACAAACAGTAATATCTGAGAGATATTACTATCCAAAGAACTTTGTTCAACTTAAACTCTGTGTTCAATCTCCTATATGACAATAAGTCTTTGAAGAAAACATGATGCTATTTTCATTTCTTACCAGATATAACAAAAAGAAAAATACTGAACAAATATCTCTAATTATACATATATAGGAAGCTTTTAAAAAAAACTGATATATGATTGGAATTTACCTTGTAGACAGAGAACCAATAAGAGCATTTTCCTCTAACAAATCAAATTCTTTTATAAAATCAAAAATGAGCATAAAATGTTGTGTTCCCTACTTATTTACATATTTATAAGCCTGTTTCATGGCAGTAAAGATATCATTTTTGAATTTTTCTGATTTTTAAAGTTTTATTTGTTTTTAAATTTCATTTATTTATTTATTTTATTTATTTTTACTTTAGAAAATAAAACAAACATATCCAGAACAGTGAAATAAAATGATTGCACATGAAACTGCAAATCTACTAAACATAATTTACTCCTCCTAGTATATATAATTTCCTCCCTTTGATTTTCCCTTCCTAGAGATGAACAGTATTAAGACACACACACACACACACACACACACACACACACATACATATACATGCATATGCATGTATATATGTATACGTGTATATATACCCATGTATACATATATATGTACAATTATTCCATACATCTCTGTATCATTTCTGAATACAGATATGTCTTTCTTCATATGTTCTGTATCACTAATTTGGGTATTTACAATAATCAAAATGTATTATTTGTTCAAAATTATTCTTAAAACAATATTGTTATTACTATATAAACATTGTCTTGGTTTTGCCCATTTCACTCTTCATTATATAGTGCAACTCTTTCCATGTTTTTTTTTCCATCATTTCTTATAGCATAATAATACTCTGTCACTTTCATATACCAATTTATTTAGCCATTCCCTAATTGCTCAACCAATATTATTTATTCTCTACAAAGTCCATGGATTGAAAAAGAGTTGATTGTGGTTAAGTTGGAACACAGGAAGGAAGCTACTTGATGAATGCACATCACATGACTCAGATAAATTACATATTTGGGTCCTGAAATAATTGAAATATTATAGATTGCTGAGCCACAATCAGTGGGGGAGAAAAACTGTTCAATTAAAGAAGAAAAAATAATGCCCCACATCTTTTTAAAGAGAAAAGAATATGGTAAAAAAATTAATTGCTAATAAGCTTGCCTTTGATTTCTGGAAAATCAGACAATTCATTATTAAAGGGATAGTGAGTGAGCATCTAAAAACGGAAACTGTTATCACAATGAGCCAGACTAATTTCGTCAAGAACAGGTCATGCCAGACTAACCTCATTTTATATTTTGACAGAATTTCTAGTCTTATGGACCAAGAATATGATGTATACATAGCCTCCCTATATTTAATCTAATTGTTGAACAAACCCCCAATAGGATTTTTGTATGATGAGGGATGAGTGGTACTAGATGCACAATAACAGTTAAGTAGATTTTAAATTCGTTCAATTGTTGAAATTAAAGTATAGGCTTAGGAAATAACATTCTGTATAAAGACATCTGTTGTAGAATGTCTAACAGACCTGTCCTTTGCACACAGACATATATAAAGATATGTGTGTGTGTATATATATATATATATATATATAGATAGATAGATAGATAGATAGATAGATAGATAGATATAGATAGATATAGATATATAGATATAGATATATCTATGTGTGTGTGTGTGTGCATAAATATGTATTTATAGCACTTAAACAAAGGTATAAATGTCATACTTAATAAATTTTCAGAAATTCTAAAGAAATGGTAAACACATTGGATTGATTAAATTTCCAAAAATATTTCTATAGGCAAAAATTTGGGGCTTATTTCAACTACATAAATTAATATTAAACACTTGTACCCATGTTCAAAGGATCATTTTTATAAGCACATCATAAGGCATGATAGAGCTAGACATACATTTTTCAGAAGAAAGTTGTGGTGTCCTATTTAAATAACATGCAAATTCAATTGGAATCAATGGTGAGACAGCAGCCAGAGCAACTTACCCTATCTTTGTCTGAATTTGTGGAGGAGGACATAGTTTATGATAAATATGAATACAAAGGGCCCTGAAATCTTAGAGCATTAAGTTTGCTTTAAGGAAGAGGGAATGTTTTGCCTACATGATGGCTGTACTCATGTATTTGAAGGACAGAAAAAATGAATAGACACATTCTAATTACACTCTAAACAACATAACTATAAACAATAGTGAAAGTTACTAAGAAGAAAATTTGGGCAAGAAAAAAAGAGGATCGAAATAAATATTTCTATAAAACCTACTACATGTTGAGTACTAGGTTGGGCACTTTATGAAAATTATCTCCAGATTTTTGTAAGAAAAGTCTTTCTACAATTGGTGATATTCACAAGTAGGATGGGTTATCTTACAAAGAAATCACTTCTTTATTGCATACTTTCAAGCAAGGGCTAGATAACCATGAAGAGATTATTGTTCAACTTTGGTTTGTACTGTCTTGTCACTGAAATCCCTGCTACTTCATGACTCTGTGACTTAAAAAAAGGTAATTATAATTGTAATTAAGTTTTGATGGTAACTATGATCCCATTTCTGCTTCTTGAATTAAGACCTCATTCCCCTGTTTTTATTACTGAATGTTTAAATATTTTATAAGTTTGAGGCCATGATTATCATCTCCTATCTTGTCAATTAGTGTCTTCTCTATATTTCTAATAAATGAAAAAAACATTTGCTAAACATATATAATTTATGAAATACTATGCTAAGACCATTAAATACATATAGAAAAAGAGAGACAGCCCCTATTCTTTTTTTATAATAGTTTTTATTTACCAGATATATGCATGGCTAATTTTACAACATTGACAATTGCCAAACTTTTTGTTCTAATTTTTCCCCTTCTTCGCCACTCCCAGATAGCAGGTTGACCAATACATGTTAAATATGTTAAAGTATAATTTAAATGCAATATATGCATATATGTCCAAACAGTTGTGTTGCTGTACAAAAAGAATCAGACTTTGAAATAGTGCACAATTAGTCTGTGAAAAAAATCAAAAATGCAGGCAGACAAAAATAGAGGGCAGCCCCTATTCTTAAGGGGCTCACATAGTTTAAAAGCCAACCCACATGAGTGGTTTCAGCTACAAATTGGAATAAAAAACTCTTATAGTGTCTAGGGTCCAGTGGCAAATCAGATGTTGATATATCTTTCTCTCAATACATCATTTCTACTGATAAATAGTCAACACTTCTGATGTAAAACCATTCAACAGCATTAAGTACTTTGATGTAGAGAGCCTTCATTTCTAGGTCTTCAGTAAGTATGTCTACTGAAAAAGCAAGAGTTTCAACTCCAATAGAAGCAGTTTCTAGGTCACATCCATACTGAGACTGCTTAATTTAAAGTTGGTTTGTGGAGGCAGCCTAGAAACAAGGTTGGGAAAAAGAGAGCTAAAGTTCCCGGGTATTTTGTATTCCAGATACTGGATTTTTGTAATCCAGATGCCCCATCAGAGTCTACATTAAAGGAGTGGAAGAAGTGGTTAATATTATGTTGATGGGGAATAGGGCCAAGATAGTGGAATGAAGCCAAGAAGCTACTTAAGCTGTCATGGTTTCCCTAAAAAGCCACATGAAACCAAGTCTCTGGACAGTGTTTAGTGTAATAAAATCACTCTTCAGCTCAAGATAGTATAGAAAGACTTCAAGAAAGTTCAGTCTCTAAGGTGAAAGGAGTATTCAGCCCAAATAAGTCTGGGAAAGCCAATGAGTCTTAAACATAGCACATCAGCAACCAAGACCCTCAGTCCTGGCTCAAATTAGGGGGGGGCTGGGAAATCAGGTTATTTCCTGGATAGAGAAGATAGGGTTATTTCAATTTGTGAGCAAGTCATCAAATACAAAGAGCCCCTGTGCTAAAAGCCAAGGCTCAGAACTTCACAGTAAGCTTGAGACAGCATCCCATTAACCACAGGAGCAGAGCTAGACTTTAAGAGTCACAAAACAAGAAATTCAAAAAGAAAAGGAAAGAAGATGAGCAAGAAATAAAAAAGTGTCTTGATCACAGAAAGCTACTATGGTGACAGGGAAGAACAAATCACCAACTCAAATGAGGACAAAATGTCCCCAAAGGAGATCTCAAAGAATGTTATGAATTGGTCTCAAGCCCAAAGAGGCTTCTTGTAGTGCTCATAAAAAAAAAAAAAAAAAAAAAAAAAAAAAAAAAAAAAAAAAACCATTAAAAGGCAATGATAGAGGTAGAAGAAAAATGAGAAAAAAAGAGATATGCAAGAGAAAGTCAACAATTTGGAAAAGAAAAGCAATTCCTTAAAAAACGCCATTGCATAAATGCAAAAAAAAATCCACTGAAGAAATTGATTTCTTAAAAAACACAATAAACAAACAAAAAAAATTCATTGAAGAGGTAGGATTAGTCAAATGGAAAAAAAAAAGATATGAATGAAGAAAACCACACATTAAAAATTAAAATAGGGAAAATGAAAACTAATGGCTCTATGAGACTTTAAAAATCAAACAACTAAAAATAATCAAACAAAACAAACAAACAAAAAAAACAAAAAAACGAAGACAATGTAAAATACCATATTGGAAAAAAAAACAGCCAACCTGGAAAATAGATCCAGAAGAGACAATGTAAAATTATTGGTCTACCTGAAGCCCATGACTAAAAAAGAGAGCTTGGCTAGCTCTCTTCAAGAAACAATCAAGAAAAAAACTGCCTTGATATACTAGAACTTGAAAGTGAAATAGTTATTGAAAGAATCCATCTATCACCTCTGGAAAGAAATTCCATAAGAATAAAATAGAAAAAGAAGACATCAGTTAATATAATTAAAAAAAAATAGAAAAAGAGCAAATTAAAAACTGGCAATTAAATTCCAAATTAGGAATTCTGAAATTCTAAGAAGAGATTAATAAAATTGAAGCCAAGAAAACTATTGAAATAACTAATAAAACTAAATGGAAAAGCCAAAAAATTAGACAAACTGTTGCTAATTTGGTTAAAAAAAGAAAGGAAAAGTCAAATTAATAGCATCAAAAGTGAAAAAAGTGATTTTACTACCAATGAAAAATAAATTTAAAAATAATTAGAGCTATTTTCCCAACTTTGTCAGCAAATCTAACAATCTAATAAGAAATGGATGAATATTTATAAAAATATAAATTGCCCAGATTAACAGGAGAATAAATAAATGACTTAAATTGTTCCATTTTAAGAAAAGAAATTGAACAACCCATCAGTGGACTCTCTAAGAAAATATCCCCATGGTCAGATGAATTTACAAATGAATTTCTCAAAATTGAAAGAAAAATTAATACCAATACTATGTAAAATATTTGAAAAAAAATAAGTAAAGGAGTCCTGGCAAATTCCTTATATGACACAAAATGGCATTGATATCTAAACCAGAAAGAACCAAAACAGAGAAAGAAAATTACAGAGCAATCTCTTTAAAGAATATTAATGCAAAAATTTAAATAAAACATTAGCAAAGAGATTACAACGACTTATCTGCAGGATGATACACTGTGATCAAATAGGATTTATATCAGTGGATTCAGAATTTGTTCAACATCTGTAAAACTGTTGTCATAATTGACCATATCAATAAAAATGCTAACAGAAATCATATGACAATATCAATAGATGAAGAAAAATCTTTTGACAAAGAACAGCATTCATTTTGAATAAAAATACTTAGATAGGAATAAAAGGAATCTCCTTAAAATGATAAGCAGCATCTATCTAAAATTTGTAAAGGAGAGAAGCTGGACACATTCCCTATAAGATAGAGGTGAAACAATAATGCCCATTATCACCACAATTATTCAACATTCTACTACAAATGTTGGCTTTAGCATCAAAAAAGAAAATGAAATTAAAGGAATCAGAATAGGCAATAAGAAGATAAAGCCATAACTATTTGCAAATGATATGTTGATTTACTTAGAAAATCCTAAAAACAAACAAACAAACAAAAACAAAAAACACACACTTGAAACAACAGCTTTAGTAAAGTTGCAAGATATAAAATAAATCCACACGATTTGACAGCATTTCTATGTAATACTGACAAAGCCCATCATCAAGATATATAATGAGAAATCATATTTAAAATAACTATTGACAAAATAAAATATTTGAGTATCTACCTGCCACTAGATAAATACAATCACAAAATCTTTTCACACAAATAAATTCATATCTAAACAATTAGAAAAATACCAATTGTTCATGGATAGTATGATCTAAAATAATAAAATGACAATTCTGCCAAAATTGATGTACTTACTTGTTCAGTGCATACCAATCAAACTGCCAAAACAATTTTTATAAAACCAGAAAAAATGATAACAAAATTTATCTGGAAGAACAAAAGGGCAAATATGCCAAAAGAATTATTGAAAAAAATGCAAAAGAAAGTAGCCTAGCAAAACCAGACCTAAAACTCTATTTTAAAACAGCAGTCATCAAAACCATTTGGTACTGACTAAGAAATAGAGTGCTTATATAAGTGGATACACATGACACAATAATCAATGACTATAATAATCCAGTATTTGATAAACCTCCAAACCCCAGCTTCTGGGATAAGAACTCACTATTTCACAAAAATTGCTGGGAAACCTGAATAATAATATATCAGAAACTAGGCATAGACCTACATCTCACACTCCATACCAAAATAAGGTCAAAATAGATATATAATATGAGTGTAAGTGATGGTACCACAAGAAAATTAGGAGAGCAAGGGATAGTTTATCAAATCTTTAGAGAAGATAGGAATTTAAGACCAAAGAAGAATGAGAGAACATTATCAAATTCAAAATGGACAACTTCGATTACATTCAATTAAAAAAGTTTTTGCACAATGAAAACCAATAGAAACAAGGTTAAGAGGAAAGTACACGTGGGGAAAATATAGCCATTATTTCTGATAAAGGTCTCATTTCTAAAATACATAAAGAATTATGTCAAATTTATAAGAATTCCAGTCATTCTCCAAATGATAAATGATCAAATGATATGAATAGTCAGTTTTCAGATGAGTAAATTAAAGCCACCTATAAGTGATGTTAAAAATGTTCTAAATCATTACTGATTAGAAAAATGCAAATTAAAGAAACTCTGAGGTACCACTTCATACCTGTAACATTGGCTAAGATGGCAGGAAAATATAATGATAAATGTTGCAGAAGGTGTGGGAAAACTGTGGATACTAATACATTATTGGTGGAGTTGTAAAACTATCCAACAATTCTGTAGGTTAATTTGAAGCTATGTCCAAAGGACTATAAAACTGTGCATATCTTTTGCTCCAACAGTGCCCTTAGAGGGTTTGTATCCCATGGAAGTCATAAAGGAAGCAAATAGACCCACATGTGCAAGAATGACAGGCAATCCCATAAATATTAAATGTGTTACAATATAACCCAGATACAATATATGTGTGTAAATCCAATTTTCTTGTTGCACGGTAAGAATTGGATTCCGAAGGTATAAGTAACCTGGGTAGAAAGACAGTAGTGCTAACAGTTTACATTCAATTCCCAGTGTTCCTTCTCTGGGTGTAGTTGCTTCTGTCCATCATTGATCAACTGGAAGTGAATTGGATCTTCTTTATGTTGAAGATATCCACTTCACTCAGCATATGTCTTCATACAGTATTGTTGAAGTGTACGGTGATCTACTGGTTCTGCTCATTTCACTCAGCATCAGTTCATGTAAGTCTCTCCAAATCTCTCTGTATTCATCCTGCTGTTCATTTCTTATGTAGCAATAATATTCCATAACGTTCATATACCATAATTTATCCAACCATTCTCCAATTGATGGACATCCATTCATTTTCTAGTTCCAGCTGCCACAAACATTTTGGCACATACAGGTCCCGTTCCCTTCTTCAGTGTTTCTTTGGTATATAGGCCCAGTAGTAGCACTGCTGGATCAAAGGGCATGCATAGTTTGATAACTTTTTGGGCTTGGTTCCAAATTGCTCTCAACAATGGCTGGATTGTTTTGCAACTCCACCAACAATGGATCATTGTCCCAGTTTTCCCCCATCCCCTCCAACATTTATCATTATTTGTTCCTTTCATCTTAGTCAATCTGACAGGTGTGTAGTGGTATCTCAGAGTTGTCTTAATTTGCATTTCTCTGCTAAATAGTGATTTGGAACACTCTTTCATATGAGTGGATATAGTTACATTTCATCATCTGAAAATTGTCTGTTCATACCCTTTGACCATTTATCAATTGGAGAATGATTTGATTTCTGATGAATGAGAGTCAGTTCTCTATATATTTTGGAGATGAGGCCTTTATAAGAACCTTTAATTGTAAAAATATTTTCCCAGTTAGTTATTTCCCTTCTAATCTTGTTTGCATTAGTTTTGTTTGTACAAAAGCTTTTAAATTTGATGTAATCAAAATCTTCTAGTTTGTGATCAATAATGATCTGTAGTTCTCCTTTAGTCATAACTTCCTTCCTCTTCCACAGGTCTGAGAGGTAGACTATCTACTGTTCCTCTAGTCTATTTATGATCTCATTCTTTATGCCTAAATCATGGACCAATTTTGATCTTATCTCAGTAAATGGTGTTAAGTGTGGGTCCATATCTAATTTCTGCCATACTAATTTCCAGTTTTCCCAACAGTTTTTTTTCCAAATAATGAATTATCATCCCAAATGTTGGTATCTTTGGGTTTGTCAAACACTAGAGTGCTATAGTTGTACCCTATTTTGTCCTGTGTACCTAATCTGTTCCACTGATCGACTAGTCTATTGCTTAACCAATACCAAATGTTTTTTTTTTTGACTGCTGCTTTATAATATAGCTTTAGATCAGTTACAACTAGACTACCTTTATCTGATTTTTTTCATTAATTCCCTTGAAATTTTAAACCTCTTATTCTTCCATATTAATATTGTTGTTATTTTTTCTAGGTCATTAAAATAGTTTCTTGGGAATCTGATTGGTATAGCATTAAATAAATAGATTAGTTTGGGGAGCATTGTCATCTTTATTTTATTCACTTGGCCTATCCAAGAGCAATTAATGTCTTTCCAATTATTTAAATCTGACTTTATTTTTTTGGCAAATGTTTTGTAATTTTGCTCATATAATTCCTGACTTTTCTTTGGTAGATAGATTCCCAAATATTTTATACTCTCAACATTTGTTTTGAATGGAAATTCTCTTTGTATCTCTTGCTGTTGCATTTTGTTGGTGATGTATAAAAATGCTGAGAATTTATGTGGATTTATTTTGTATCCAGCAACATTGCTAAAGTTGTGAAATATTTCTAATAACTTTTTTATTAGAATCTCTGGGGTTTTCTAAGTATACCATCATATCATCTGCAAAGAGAGTTTGATTTCCTCATTACCTACTCCTATTCCTTTAATCTCTTTCTCGACTCTTATTGCCGAGGCTAGCATTTCTAATACAATATTAATGGTAATGTTAATATTAATAGTAATGGTGATAGTTGGCAAACTTGTTTCACTCCTGATCTTACTGGGAAAGGTTCCAGTTTATCTCCATTACATATTATACTTACTGACAGTCTTAAATATATACTCCTGACTATTTTAAGGAATAGTTCATTTATTCCTATACTCTTATGTATTTTTAGTAGCAATGGATGTTGTATTTTATCAAATGCTTTTTCTGCATCTATTGAGATGATCATATGTTTTTTTTTTAATTTGATTATTAATAGGGTCAATTATACTAATAGTTTTCCTAATATTAAACCAGCCCTGCATTCCTGGTATAAATCCTACTTGATCATAGTGTATTATCCTGCAGATGATTTTCTGAAGTCTTTTTGCTAACATCTTATTTAAGATTTTAGCATCAATATTCATTAAGGAGAGTGGTCTATAGTTTTCTTTTTCAGTTTTCAACCTACTTGGTTTAGGTATCAGTACCATGTCTGTGCCATAAAAGGAGTTTGGTAGGACTCCTTTATCCCCCAATTTTTCAGATAGTTTATATAACATTGTGGCTAATTATTCTTTAAATGTTTGGTAGAATTCACATGTAAATCCATCTGGTCTTGGGGATTTTTTTTCCTGGGGAGTTGATTAATAGCTTGTTCCATTTCTTTTTCTTAAATGGGACTACTTAAGCAGTTTACCTCCTCCTCTGTTAATCTAGGAAGCCTATATTTTTGGAGGTAGTCATCCATTTCACTTAAGTTATCAAATTTATTGGCATAAAGTTGGGCAAAGTAACTCCTTATTATTTCTCTAATTTCCTCTTCATTGGTGGAAAGATCCCCCTTTTCAATTTTAAGACTAACAATTTTATTTTCCTCTTTTCTTTTTCTTATCAGATTTACCAATATTTTATTTTATTATATTTCCCAAATCTATTTTATTGGTTTTTTCAACCCTTAGTTTCATTTATTAATTCAATAGTTTGTTTGTTTGTTTGTTTGTTTTTTTACTTTCAATATTATTGATTTCTCCTTTTAATTTCAGAATTTCAAGTTTAGTTTTTGGTTGGTGGGTTTTAATTTGGTCTTTTTTTAGCTTTTTAAGTTGCAGGCCCAATTCATTGATCTTCTCTTTTTCTATTTTGTTCAAATAATCCTCTAAAGTTATAAAATTTCCCCTAATTACTGCTTTAGCTCCATCCCGCAACTTTTGGTATGATGTCTCATTGTTGTCATTATCTTGGGTGAAATTATTGTTTCTATAATTTGCTTTTTCACCCAGCCATTCTTCAAGATGGGATTATTTAGTTTCCAATTACTTTTTGGTCTATTTACCCCTAACTTCTTGTTGAATGTAGTTTTATTGCATTGTTATCTGAGAAGAAGGCATTTGCTATTTCTGCCTTCCTGCATTTAATTTTGAGGTCTTTATGTCCCAATCAATATATGATCAATTTTTGTATAGGTTCCTTGGACTGTTGAGAAGAAAGTATACTCCTTTCTATCACCATTCATTTGCTCCAAAGATCTATCATACCTAGTTTTTCTAATGTTCTATTTACCTCTTTAATTTCTTTCTTATTTGTTTTATGGTTTGATTTATCTAATTCTGAGAGTGCAAGGTTGAGCTCTCCTACTATTATAGTTTTGCTGTCTATTTCTTCTTGCAACTCTCTTAACTTCTCCTTTAGAAAGTTAGATGCTATACCACTTGGTGCACATATGTTTAGTATTGATATGGCTTCATTGTCTATGCTACCTTTTAGCAGGATATATTTTCCTTCCTTATCTTTTTAAAATTAGATCAATTTCTGCTTTTGCTTGATCTGAGATAAGGATGGCTACCCCTGCTTTGTTGGCTTCACCTGAAGCATGATAGATTCTGCTCCAACCTTTTATCTTTACTCTGTATGTATCTCCTTGCTTTAAATGTATTTCCTGTGAACAACATATTGTAGGGTTCTGAGTTTTGATCCAGTCTGCTTTCTGACTCCGTTTAATGGGAGAGTTCATTCCATTCACATTTACAGTTAAAATTACTAATTCTGTATTCCCTGCCATCATGTTATTGCCTGATTATGCTTTTTTTCCCCTTGTCCCCCCTGAACCCCTTCCCCAATATTGAATTTGTGGACCCCATGCAGCCCTCCCTTTTTAGTATCCATCTCCCTTCTTTATAAGTCCCTTTCCCTTTCTTGTACCCTTCCCTTATTCCTCTTTTCCTTTTCCTTTTTCCTCTCCCCCCTTATAATGAAGTGAGAGAGAAGTCTCTGAAAAACAAATATTTCAATTATTTCCTCTTTGAGCTTATTTTGATGAGAGTAAGATTCACACAATATTTCTACCCCTCTCTAAATTCCCTCAGATGTGGCAAATTTTCTATGCCTCTTCCTGGGATGTAGTTTCCCTCTTTTTATCTCTCCTTTCCCTTTTTCTGGTACTATCCCCTTCCCTTTACTACTTCCCCCTTTTTTAAAGTTATATCAGTAAAATCAAATTATCCATGTGGATTTTATTTATATCCACAACAGAGATACAGTTCTCAAGAGTTAGTTTTACCTTTTTCTGCTTCTCTTGTGTCTTGTGGATGTAGATCAAATCTTTTGTTTAAGTCTGTTTTTTTCTTAGAAACAAAGGGAATTCCTCTCTTTCATTAAATGTCCATATTCTTCCATGGAAGAAAATGCTAAACTTGGCTGGGTAGTTTTATTCTTGGTTGCAGTCCTAGTTCTTTTGCCTTTTGGAATATCAGGTTCCAGGCCCTTCGATCCTTTAATGTGGAAGCAGTCAGATCTTGAATGACCCTTATTGTGGCACCTTGATATTTGAATAGTTGTTTCCTAGCTGTTTGCAATATGTTTTCCTTTGTTTGATAGTTCTGCAGCTTAGCCACAATGTTCCATGAAGTTATATGTTTAGGGTCTTTTCCAGAAGGTGTTTGATGAATTCTTTCAACGCCTATTTCCCCTTCTGTTTCTATTATCTCTGGACAATTCTCTTTGATGATTTCCTGTAAAATAGAATCTAGATTCTTTTTTTCATCATAATTTTTGGGAAGTCCATTGATCCTCACATTATCTCTCCTATATCTATTTTCCAGGTCTATAGATTTTCCCAGTAAGTATTTTGATATTATTCTCCAGCTTTTCATATTTTTTGTTTTGTTTGACTGATTCTTGGTTTCTCAATGAATCATTCATTTCTATTTGTTCACTCTTGATTTTTAATGAGTTATTTTCTTAATTCACATTTTTAGTTCTTTTTGTATATGTCCAATTGAGTTTTTAAATGAATTATTCATTTATTGAATTTTTTTCAAATTCACTAATTTTTAAGTGATTTATTTTCTTTCTCCAAATCACAAATCCTACTTTCTTGGGATTTTTTTTTATCTTTTCCAATTCAGAAATCCTACTTTCTTGTGATTTTTTAACCTTTTCTAATTCACAAATTTTGTTTCCCTACATCTCCTGTGAATTCCTTAATTTTTTCAACTCAAATTTCAAGATGTTGTTATTCTCTATCATAACTTCTCTTTCCTTTCCCCATTTTTCTTCAAACTCTCTTAATGCTTCCAGTTTGGGGTGATTATATTTTCTGGCTATTGCTTTAGCATAGCTTTGATTTCTCTTCTGATCTGCTGTTTTATAAGCAGAGTAGAGCTATCAGCCTATGCCAGATTCTTCTATCTCAGTGGCTTCTCTAATCCCAGAGTTCTCCCCAGCCCATTTGGCACAGTGTGCTAGCCCCAATCCAACACTGTCTGTTCTGATCTTTTTTTCCTCCCCTTGGAACTGATCTTTTCTGTCGAAATTCCAGAATCTCTTCGGCTGGTAAGTTGTGCTTCTAATCCTTGTGGTTTTTATCAGTTCCGTGTTATTTTTGAGGCTGATTTAACTAGTTGGTATTGAGGGAAGAAAGGAGCTTAGAAATTTGTATGTATCTTCTCCTCCATCTTGGCTCCGCCCCTATCCATGTCTATTTCAAAGGACTCATAATGAAAATGCTACCCATCTCCTGAGAGAGAACAAATGAACTCTGAATACAGGTTAAAGCATATTTTCTTCTTTATATAAAACTATCTTCAAAGATGTAAGAGAATTGCCTACCACAATGATAGAAATATCTCTTCTTCTTGAAACTAGAATCAAATTTCCTTAAACTATGAATTTTCTTAACCATTTCTCAGAATACAGAATACTTGCTCTTCATGGAAAGTGTTGTAATCTTACCTTTTCAGCTTTATTACTTTGATAAAATTCCATAGTTATTCCATAGTTATTTTATGGGTTCAGTGGTTCAGCATTTTCCTCTATTATTCATACTGGCTTATATAATGTGTTGCCTTTTTAGATTTATTTTCTTATTGGCTTTCCTCTCGGGCCATTTCTTCCATTTCACTTCTCCAGTACTTTTGATTTCTTCTAGACTTGGGTAACCATTTTCATCTATACACATAGACTGATGAACAAAGCAGAATTGCAGTAGCTTAAAAGAAATGTGAGATGCAAAATTTTAGAAACATATCCATTCCAATTATTTATATGGACTATTTGTGCCCAACCTCTGGCAGATCTTTTCAAGATTGTATTTGTCTATTTATCCATAGCCAGACACACTGTACCTTGACCCCAACATAGTGATGTCATTTTGATCCTCTTTGAGAATAAAGGATAATAAACAATTTCCACTAAATGAATTAAAATGTAGCATAAGATTTAACTGTCTATTGAACTGTTTACTTGCTTTCCCCTCTTCCTGATTCTATCATTCACAAATAACATTTATTTTGCATTGGTGGGCCATGGATTTTGATGTCTTTAGTCTGAAAGCATATCTATCTTTCTATCTATCTATCTATCTATCTATCTATCTATCTATCTACATATCTATCTTCCTAGTGTATGGGGATTTTTTTTTAAAAAAAGCTTACTTAGCACAGTGCATTGAACATAGTAGGCACTTAGAAAATGCTAATTCTTTCCCCTGTGTCTCATCTCCCACTTTTATTTTTATTGCATTTTAATGCAAATTCATCCATTTGACAAAGGATGTTAATAAATAGGAACCTACCAATTAACCATAATGTTCTGCATGTAATAACCAGGTCACATAGGGAATATAGCATAGAAACTTAGATTTGGAAGAATTGAGTGTAAATTCTGCCTTGGATGCTTAAAAAAGTAATTTACCTATTTTTCTTTTTGTTTTTTTTTTTTTTTTTAGGCTGGGGTTAAGTGACTTGCCCAGGGTCACACAGCTAGGAAGTGTTAAGTGTCTGAGACCAGATTTGAACTCTGGTCCTCCTGAATTCAAGGGTAGTGCTCTATCCACTGAACCACCTGGCTACCCCTTAAGTTCTTTAGACTTCTGAGTCAAGTAAAGTGTCCAGAGAACTGATTTTTTTCCCCCTGAGGCTGGGGTTAAGTGACTTGCCCAGGGTCACATAGCTAGTGTCTGAGACCAGATTTGAACTCAGGTCCTCCTGAATTCAAGGCTGGTGCTCTATCGACTGCGCCACCTAGCTGCCCCCATTTTATTTTTCCAAATACATTTAAAGAGAGTTTTCAAAGTTCATTTTTGTAAAATTTTATCTTTCAAATTTTTCTTCTTTCTTTTCATACCTTTCACCTTCCCTAAATAAGCAAGCAATTTCATACAGGTTAAATATGTCATCCTTATAAACATAGTTCTATTTTTGTCATGTTGTGCAAGAAAAATCAGATGAAAATGAAAAAATTCCAAGAAAGAAAAAACAAACAAAAACATGAAAATACTTTGCTTTGACCCAAATTCAGTCTCCATAGTTCTCTCACAGGATATTATGGGATTTTCTAACCTGTTTGCCTTGAATCATCACATTAAAAAGAAACAAGACCATCACAGTTGATCATTTTGTTGTTACTGTACACAATGTTCTCCCGATTCTGCTCACTTCACTCAGCATTAGTTCATATAGATTTTTCCAGGCTTTTGTAAAAGCACCTTGCTCATCATTTATTCTAGAACAATAATATTCCATTACATTCATATACCATACTTTATTTAGCCATTCCACAATTGTTGGGCCTTAACTTCATTTTCATATTTTAATCACTACAAAAATGCTGCTATAAACATTTTTGAACACATGGGTCCTTTTTCCTTTATATGATATCTTTGGGGACAAAGATCCCAGTAGCAAGATTACTGGATCAAAGGTATGAACAGTATTATAGGCTTTTGGGCATAGTTCCAAATTGCTTTCCAGAATGGTTTGATCATTTTACAACTCCACCAACAATACATTAGTTTCCCATTTTCCCCACATCCCTTCCAACATCTATCATCATCTTTTCCTGTTAGCCAATGTGAGAGGTGCAAGCACTTCATTCTACTTCAAATTTGGCCTCATTTCCAGTTTTCTTATTTTTTTGTTGTTGTTGTTTTGAGTTGTTCATGAGATCTTATATTTAGTTTTTATATTTAACTTTTCACTGGGTTATATCTCATCTCTCCAACTAGATTGTAAACTCCTTGAAGGAATGAACCATGGCATTTATGTCTTTATATATCCCATGAAGAATAATACATGGAAGATGCTTAGTAAACATTTCCCAATCTGCTTAATTGCAGAATATGATCATTTATATCTGCCTAGAAGAGTCAGTGATTGTCCAGTCTGTTCTAAGGCATCTGGCATTTGATATACTTTTAAATGGAGTACACAGTTAATAGTGTCTGAGAAAGTTGATATGCTTTTAAACTTCCCAGGTTTCTTATTAGGAAACTCAAGGGACTTTAAGTATTGACTTTTCTTAATCTGTTAGCTCATTTAGACCACATTTATATCTACAACTATATCATGAGGTGGAAAGAGGCTCCACAAATCTTTGGATTTGTTTAGAATGAGACTATTTTTTTTTCTTTTTAAAAACATTTGGGGAACATTCCACTGACAGATTTAGAGGTCAAAATGGTATTCTTGACACTGTTCTGTGTTGTCTCATAATCACATATCTGATTCTGAGGCATAAAAATGGAAGAAGGGGAAAGGAAAAATGGGGATCATAACAATAATACCAACAACAGACAGCTTTATATTCATTCCCAGAAATTATCTCTTGTGATTATTGATACTAACATGTTTCTAATTCACCATACTGTTCAATACTTAATAAGAGAGCAAATAAATTTGTCCGAACAATTTTGATCAGTGGTGTCAAACTTAAAAATTAAGGCCACTGAACTATACACAAGATTCCCTTCGATATGTATATTGACTTGGAAAACCAGCTATTGATACTGTTTTATTTTGTTAAGTGTTTTGTAATTACATTTTAATCTGAAAATCAGGCTACATTTAGGAGTATCAGATCTCATATTTGACACCTTTTTGATTTAGGTCATGGTCATATGAACAGAAGTTTAATTTTTACTTCTTTTTTAAATGGCTTAGTGTTATTTAAGACTTCTGGAGTCCTTTCAGCTATCAGTGTTCACACATTAAAGCTATATCTGTCTACATCCATGCCAACATCAAGATGAAGAGTGAAACTTTCAATCATCTGGATGTTTTCAAATATTCAGATGTTTGGCATCATATAAAACAAACATTCTTGTGCTTGGTTGAATAAATTTTTCTTTTTCTACCAAAATTTTTTAAAAATCCAAGATCCCTGTGGCAGATTCAAAAGAGCTTTATAATTAATGACTCCAGATGGCCTAAATTATCTTCTTCCTAAAAGAACTGGAGATGTGTATCTCTATCTCCCACCAACACTTAAAAAATAAAAAAGTGAAAGAGAAAAGAAGAGGAGGAAAAGAAATAAGGCACACATTTCTCTCCATATCATATCTATCCTACTAAACTATGCTGCACTAGAGGCAAGTGAGGAAGCTTTCCTTTCACTATTGCTAAACTTTTATTTGTACTAAGGCGACATCCCATAGATGCTAGGTTGATAAATGCAATAGGAATGCATCTGGACATGGAGAGATAAGGCAGCAGTGTAAGTATGAATTCTAAGTCATGGCAATATTCAGGTCATTCTTCTTTGACTCTTGAATGATTGAATGGCTTCAGCAGTTCTGGAAACGACTAAGTTTAGAAATTATTTCTGTTTTGGAGAAATTCTTCATTTATCATTTTCAATGTTACATTTACTGGTTCTCTGTTAAGAGTCTGTGATTTGTAATTGACATACAAATATGAGAAGCATTAGTTAGTAAGATTGGATACTGATGGAATTCACATGCAATTCAAGGATCAAAATTATATGTCAATCTGATTTTATTCATAGAATGAACTCTTTTCTAGCTCCGTAGTCAATTCCCCCTTCTGAAGCTATAGTTTTCCAAAAACCGTTACCTACCCTGACCTGTCACTTAACCACTGTCCCAGAGAAGGGACATTTTTAAGTTTTACAATTTAGCAAGTCATGTAATGTCCTTAGAGCTAACAAAAAGATGGGTAATGTTGACCATAGCTAAATTTTTTCTTTGGCTTCTTTGCTCAGCTTATGATAAAAACAAGATACTCAACTCTCAGGCATCAATGCAGGAGTTTTCCCAGCATTATCCAAGCAGCTTTTTCTTTTTGCTCTGACTTTCTTGTTTGTTCTCTCCCCCCCACCCCGGGATATTGAGATGACATCAAGTTATTCAAAATAGCCCTTTCCCACCATAGATGATTTAAGACTTATTTGCTATATTTTGAACAAAATGTTCAAGTCCTTCACTTACTGCAAAGTATAGATAAAACAAGATCTTTTTTTTTTAAAGTTCTCTCCAGGTTTCCTTATCTTTTCAAAACAAAAGAAACTAAAGTGTTAAAGCAAAGAAGATAAGATTATTAAAAAAAAGTAAGAAAAGAAAAAAGAAAAAGTTGCAACATGATTCTCCCTGAAAAATAAAAAAAATTCACATTTTATAGCCCATGGCTATGGATTTTACTATCAAAATAAACATCGAAACAAAATTGCATTTTTTTACAGATCTGAGGAAAGGAAAGGCTACAAGAAGAAAATAACAAAAGCTAGAAATATTGCACATTTATGTTTTTGTTTCTTTGCTTTAATTTTGCTTTAAAATGAAAGTTAATCTGTAATGAGTGCAGAATGCTTATTCTTGCAAAATCGTCTACTAGCTGGCCTATTCTCTGAAACAATGAGGTCCAAATCTGGCTACCCTTACTTGATTGCTCAGCTAACTGTAATTCTGACTGAAAAGTAACTAAGAGGGGGGAAGGGGGAGGAGTGAAGCATATTTGTGTTCAGGGGAAAAATGGAGACACAGGTTTGGGGTGTGAAAATAAAATTGTGTGATAAGGTGGGTTGAGAAGATTCAATGAAGCTGGGAAACATAATTTTATTAGCATAGCATTTGCCTTCCCTAGGACTCAACCTCAAATTCAGATCCCTGGTTTTATGTGGAGCTATAACTTCACAATCTGGGCAACTTGGCAAAGACTTTTTTCTTCCCTATCTCTGTTGGTTCTATACAAGCAAAGCCTTCCTCCTGTCCCTAACCTTTCCCCCCCAGACAGTCACCCATACCCCAGGATACAGAATTGGGCTCAGTTGGATTTAATTATGATTCCTTTTACCAAGATGGCCTAAGGCTAGCTTTTCACTAGATTTTCTGTTCCTTTGAACAACTGGCTTAACATTTCTGTGGTTGACTTTAATCAGCAGCAAATTTAGATAATAGCATTGCCTTACCTCAAAAAAGGGAAGTGATACATAAATGTTTACAGTGCTTTTGTAGACTGATGCATAAAAATTATGACTTGTAACATTTCTTGCAGAACTTCATAATAAAGACATTTGAAACATACATGTGTGTGTTTGTGTCTTCAAATATGCTGGATGTAGGTTTTTTCGATTAAAAAGTCTAATGATTTCTTAAGATAAACATAGAAAGAGAAAAATATCTAGGAATAATCTACACAAACTTTTCAGAAATCCATTTATGAATAAATTCATTTCTCTGAAATCAGGTGTAACTTTGAGATGAACTTTGGAACTTCATGGTTCTGTTTAACCCAAAATGCCTCTGTGAATATTTACAGGGTTTTTTAACTTTGGAAAAAAAGAACTTTTTGAAACATATACCTAAAGTATTAGTTTCTCTTCTTTTCTGGTCATGCAAAGATGGATGATCTTTGTGAAGTTAAATGCTTGTGTGGATTTCTAGCCCATATGCTGAAAACTGATGTCTTAAAAGGGGCAGCCAGAAAAGTAGTTAGCTGTATCAATCAAATTTCTATTAAAGCAGTGGCCACAGAGGGTGAACAT
This sequence comes from Sminthopsis crassicaudata, assembly GCF_048593235.1. NCBI lineage: Eukaryota > Metazoa > Chordata > Mammalia > Dasyuromorphia > Dasyuridae > Sminthopsis > Sminthopsis crassicaudata. The sequence continues at coordinate 186,367,343 of NC_133617.1, read as the reverse complement.
TTAAAACCACAAGATTCTTGAGCTTGTCCATATGCTATGCAGGGAAAAGAGACAAAATGAACAATTTGAGCAAGGCAACTGGTTTCAATCACCAATGCTACTTTGGTGCATGCATGTTTTACTTTGCTTCTCTCATTCTTAATCTTGTCTGTCATCATTTATTTGTTCACTACTTTAATTATTTTTTCAATATTCTCTCCATTTGAGGCATGATACTATGCTGTAAAATAGTATTTGTCTTGATGTCAAGATCTTGCCCATAGATGAACAGATACATAGCTACACAAGGAGATTCAGTCTCAGTGAAAAAGAATCTCTGTACCAATACACACTGGATTTAACTTTTTTTTTTCTCCTTGCATTCTAACTTGAATCTACCATCTAAAGAAGTACTGAATTAGGCAGATACTCATAGAAAGGATGACAAAGATCATTTTTCCCAATAACCTCAGTTTAGAAAGAACTAAAATAATATCCAAAGAGATTGTTCCCAAACTCAGAACTAATCTGTGTTGGGACCTCAACTAGAAACCAAGATTCTTGAGTTATTGTTTGAACGGTCTTTCTTTGCATTGTTGCATACTGCCCTCATCATATATTTTGCCTGTATACATTATTTAATAGTGATCTATCAACATAATAGCTTAGCATTGACTTTAGAATTCAAATATAATGTGGTCACATTGTCTGGCACAATGATATGTTCATTTTGCTGTTATTTGGTGTAAAGATTGATTTCTGTCTATTTGATATCTTTTACATTTGAAGGAACTGTTTTGTGGCAATTATAGTGATGTATAGTTGACAGGAAGAAGTGAGGTGGTACACTGGGAAGAGTGCTGGGTCTGGAGTCACGAAGACTCATCTCTTCAAGCTAACACCTGCCCTCAGATATTTACTAGCTACATGATTAATCCTGTTTACCTCAGTTTCCTCATCCATCATACAAAGAACTGTAGGAGAAAATGGCAAACTATTCTAGCATCTTTGCCAAGAAAACTCCAAATGAGATCACAAAGAATGGGACACAACTAAAAATGATTGAATTACCACAAGAATAAACAGGAGATTTGCTGTACCTTTTGTAGCAAATTTTAATGAAGACCAAGGTTATCTCTAAAATTGAAGCCTTTGTTTTATCCTTTATTAATCTTTGCATGATGACTGAATAACAGTTGACAGCTATCAGTAACATCAAACTTATTCATGGCACATGTGGATTAAATTGATTTACCCAATTAGTTAAATGTTTTGATGAGAAACTTCCTCTTGCTGTGACCATACAGACTAATTGGGAATAAGTGTTTTGATACTATGATACCTTCACAGACTTTTGAGTTCATCTTTATGAGCAACATTTCCATTGATAAAGATTATATTCTATAAATACCTTCTTAAATTTTGCAATTATTTTCTACATCTTTGCGCAAGTCCTTCCTAGAGGATTCACCCAGCATCCTGGAGGCCTTCCTCTCAATCCAACTGAAGTATGGGTGTACTACTTTGTTTTTTCTATCATTATGTGACCAGCCCACTTTATTTTCTGATTGTATCTATCCATAAGAGAATCTTCTACACTACTCACAAAGAAGTCATTGATGACATATTGTGATTTATTTATAATTTTATGTCTTTTTCCATTGTCTAATGATTTTTAAAATTTTGATACTTCTAAAAGCATGGTATTAGATGATTCACAGCTAGGTAGAATAACTCTTGAGAAAATTAGTACTAAAGAGATGTTTTATTTGTGACAGTAAATATATTAGATTCAAGGAGAGTAATACAAAATTTCTGAAATATAACACAATCCCCTTTCCTAGATCCAACAATCACAGACATACACATAGGCATAAAGACAGGCACACAAAAACAAGTTTATCTATATAGTTACAAAAGAATTGGATGATACATAGAAAAATTCTCTCCTTAATATAAGTAATTCCCAGTGAGGAAACTGTTCCCATATTAAGAGTCTATCTCTATTTTAATGTTACTATTAATGTTTGCAAGTAATTTAAATCAATGTGACTTACCCAGGTTCACACAGCCTATATAGGTCAAAAGTTAGCCTTTAACTCAGCTGTTCCTAGATGAATGTCCAACTATCTTCCTTTTATGCTCCATTGCACACATCTAAACACACACTGATATACCCAGTTGGTTAACCAATTTTATCTAGTTGCTTATGGAATTATCCATCACCATGTCCCAATTCAGACCAGAACCACACAAGCTCAAGCCCTTATTAACTATTCTTTGGGCTATTGAAATTGTCTGTTTCTTAGGCATTGTTTATTCTGATTAGGTCTTGGGCACTAAGAGAGTGATTAGATGGCCTGATGTTTATTATTTGAAGCAAGTATTAGCACCAGGCTACATCCATTGACACACTTTCTCCTTATATATGACCCCCAAATCCACAAATTTCTGAGGATCCTTAAATGAATTACTATTAAGAAAAAGACATTTATTTTTTACTACGATGTTATTGATGAGAGTCAGACAGTAGATAAAAAGCTTGACCTGAAATAAAGAATGTCCAAGTTCAAATCTTGCCTCATACTATTACTAGCTATAGGACCACCATGTCCCTTAATAAATCTGTATGCTTTATTTTCTTCACTTATAAAATGGAGATAAAAATAGCATCAGTGTTACAAGTTTGTAGTGAAAATAAGAGATAATATATGTAAAGTTATTTGTAATTTTTAAAAGCACAATATGAATTCAAATTATTGTTAAAATATTTTCCACAGTCTAGACAATATGTTTTTAATCCAATTTATTATTCCAGTGTGAATTATTAGACTGATTTTCTTACACAATGATTACTTTTGTTTTGCAGGGGGGATTTCCTCTATAAGATAATCACAAGATTGATAGCAAGTATCTTAGACGATCATGTCTTCTTGTATGTATGTATCTTCTATCTTGGTATTGATACTAAACAAAAACGGATCATCTCTGTAGTATTAACTTTCATAAAGCCATGGAATTTCCATAGATTTATATTAGACTCTACTCACCCACTTCTGCTGAGAAGAGCATTCAAGGCTGCCTTTTATTCTACATAAAAGTTATTTTATTTTATGTGTTCCACTATCATCTGCTCTTGAAGTTATTAGGCTTTATGGTATTTATTGCCCTCCAAAGATTCATTTCCTCCCTTCATATTATTTTGTTTTCTTTTTTAAAGAAGGAATTTATTCTTCCATCTTTCTCATTCATAATGTTTTACAAAATAACTTTAATCCTAAACTTAAATTATTCTTGACTTTCATGTCCTTCCATGTGTAAAAATACAACCTGTTTTGTTAGTAAATTGCTGAGAATATTGTTTCTTCTTGTTTGCTTGTTTTATTTTAACCCCCTTTTTGCTGTGCCTTTTGTATCAGTTATACTTCTCTAAGAAACGATTATTATCAATCAATAACTTTATGTAATCATCTTTTTTCTACATTCTAATATTCTATAGAAATGGTTGTATTATTTCTTAAGTTCTGAATAAAATACATATTTTAAAATATAATTGGGATAGCAAACATGGCATAGAGTAGATAAAATTGTTGCCTAAAAGTTAGGTAGGCTTCATTCAAATCCCCCCCCTCAGATACTAATTAAGTGTGTAGCCCTTGAGAAGTTACTTAAATTTGCTCTGCCTCGATTTACTAGAAGAAATATGATTATAATACCTATAATATCTATCTCATGATATTGTTATGTGAATAAGAAGTATATAAAGTGTACTGCAAAACTAAAAATTTTATACAAATGTGAGTTATTCTCATTTTTGTCCAAGTCTCATATTTTGCAGCTTTAAAATAAATTTAAATTAGTCAGATTAGAGCCAACTTGATATTTACTTATTTTTATCCCTTGCTCTTATTTAGAATTTATTTTTATTTTCATGCTAGCTATTTGTTGATCTGATTATCTAGATATCAAAGGCTGAAATGACAGTTGATTATTACTAGTAAATTTTCTATAATCAATTTCATTTTTCTTAATATTTTATAATTTTACTTAATAGCCACAAACTTTCTGAATCTCTTCTTGGAAAAGTTATTCATGGCACAGAAATAAGGTTTAAATACTTTATTAGCATTTGAATCATTCTCCTCACTTCCTTGATCCATTTTAATGAATCTTTGAACCATTATTTCCAATTCCCCACCAGCACCCCCAGATTAAAGTCATCAAGGATGAAGGTATGCATTGATTTCATTTACAGGTTTTGTCAAATTGTTCATAGAATTGTTTTACTTCTTCATCCTGGGCAATGGCAGCTGATCCATGAGGCATAATTACCTTCAGGGTGGTCTAATCCTTATAGTTATTGTGAATACAAGGCAAGGTAAGCAAGTTTTATTTTAAAAACAATCTCTCTTTTCTTCCCTCCCTCGCTCCTTTCTTCCCTCCCTCCCTCTCTTTCTTTTTTCCTTCCTTCCTTTCTTTCTTCCTTCCTTCTTTCCTTTCTTTTTTCTGTCTTTCTTATATTTAGAACTAGCTTCAAGTTCTCCTTTCCAAAGATAATCTGTGATTTAGTATTTTTAATTTAAAAACAATTTTACATTTTCTTTATTCCATTCTTTATGTCATTGTGTATTTCTACAAGAACCCTCACAGTTAGCAGCTGAGAACAGGTTCTGTTTGCATTAAAACGTTGGCAGGTATCTCTTAATTATGATCAAACTCAGTTGAACAAACCAAGTAGCGTTATATTGAGAAAAAAAGGTAAAGCCTCAGAAAAAAAAGTTGGTAACTCCCCCTTCCTCTGACTTCTGCTCAAAAGTTTTTAACCTGTGCTTCATAAACATTTTTTTTTGTATAACTGAATTTCCATTTAATTGGTTTCCTTTGCAATTTAATGTTTTTATTTTATAGATTTAATATAATTATTCTGAAAAATGCATTATACTCTTCTCCAGACAGCAGAAAGAGAAAGAGAGAAGAAGAGAGGGATGGAAGAAGAGAGAGAGAGAGAGAGAGAGAGAGAGAGAGAGAGAGAGAGAGAGAGAGAGAGAGAGAGAGAGAGAGAGAATGGAGATCGTAAGGGGACATTCAGAGAAAAGAAATTAAAGATGTTTAGAAAAGAATCTATATGAAATCTGATCAGCAGTGCAAAAAGAGATCAGGGACTGGACAAAACAAAAACTATAGTGGTAGTTGATTTTTAAATTAGATAGTGGTCACTGTTGGTTAAATCAGCTTTTGTTACATTATGATAATGATGAGATTATGTTAATAAAGGTAAAACATATGGCTGAACAAACTTACAGTGTCTCAAAACAGGAAAAAAAATGTTGTGGGGGTAGGGAACAAAAAACTTGAAGAAAGCCCATTTAAAAAAAAATTGGTAGTTTTTATTTACCAGATATGTATAGGTAATTTTACAACATTGACAACTGCCAAACCTTTTGTTCTAATTTTTCCCCTCCTTCCAACCCAGATGGCAGATTAACCAATACATGTTCAATATCTTAAAGCATAAATTAAATACAATATATGTATACATGTCCAAACGGTTGTTTTGCTGTACAAAAAGAAGGGGACTTTGAAATAGCATACAATTAGCTTGTGAAGGAAATCCAAAATGCAGGCAGACAAAATTAGAGGAATTGTTAATTTTTAGTGGTTCATAGTCATCTCCCAGAGTTCTTTTGCTTAGTGTAGCTGGTTCAGTTCATTACTCCTCTATTGGAACTGATTTAGTTCATCTCATTGTTGAAGAGAGCCACATCCATCAGAATTGATCATCATATAGTATTGTTGTTGAAGTATATAATGATCTCCTGGTCCTGCTCATTTCACTCAACATCAGTTCATGTAAGTCTCTCCAGGCCTTTCTGAAATCCTCCTGTTGGTCATTTCTTACAGAACAATAATATTCCATAATATTCATATACCACAATTTATCCAGCCGTTCTCCAATTGATGGGCATCCACTCAGTTTCCAGTTTCTGGACACTACAAAAAGGGCTGCCACAAAAATTCTTGCACATACAGGTCCCTTTCCCTTTTTTAAGATCTTTTTGGTATGTAAGCCCAGTAGTAACACTGCTGTGTCAAAGGGTATGCATAGTTTGATAACTTTTTGAGCATAGTTCCAAAATGCTCTCCAGAATGGCTGGATATATTCACAATTCCACCAACAATTGTATCAGTGTCCCTGTTTTCCCACATCCCCTCCCACATTCTGCATTATCTTTCCCTGCCATCCTAGCCAATCTGACAGGTGTGTAGTGGTATCTCAAAGTTGTCTTAATTTGCATTTCTCTGATTAATAATGAATTGGAGCATCTTTCATATGGCTAGAAATAGTTTCAATTTCTTCATCTGAGAATCATCTGATTTTATCCTTTGACCATTTATCAATTGGAGAATAGTTTGATTTCTTATAAATTAGATATATTTTGAAAATAATGCCTTTATTTGAACCTTTGACTATAAAAATGTTTTCCCAGTTTATTGTTTCCCTTCTAATCTTATCTGCATTAATTTTGTTTCTACAAAAACTTTTCATTTTGATATAATCAAAGTTTTGCACTTTGTGATCAATAATGATCTTTTGTTCTTCTTTGGACATGAATTCATTCCTCTTCCACAGGTCTGAGAGGTAAACTATCCAAAGTTCCTCTAATTGATTTATAATCTCATTTGTTATGCCTAGGTCATGAACCCATTTGGTGTATGGTGATAAGTGTGGGTCAATGCCTAGGTTCTGCCATATTAATTTCCAATTTTCCCAGCAATTTTTGTCAAACATTGAGTTCTTATCCCAAAATCTGGAATCCTTGGGTTTGTCAAACACTAGATTATTAAATTTATTGATTATTTTGTCCTTTGGACCTAACATATTCCACTGAACAACTAGTCTATTTCTTAGCCAATATCAAATGGTTTTGGTAACTGCTGCTCTATAATATAATTTTAGATCTGGTACAGTGAGGCCACATTTATTTGATTTTTTTTTCATTAATTCCCTTGAAATTCTTGACATTTTGTTTTTCCATATGAACTTTGTTGTTATTTTTTCTAGGTCATTAAAATAGTTTTTGGGGAGTTTGATTTGTATAGCACTAAATAAATAGATTAGTTTAGGTAGTATTGTCATCTTTATTATATTTTGTTGTCCTATTTAAGAGCTTTTAATATTTTTCCAATATTGGTTAGATCAGACTTAATTTGTGTGGAAAGTATTTTACAGTTTTTCTCATATAGCTTCTAATTTTCCCTTGGCAGATAGACTACTAACTATTTTATACTATCAGTAGTTACTTTAAATGGAATTTAAAGTTCTCTAAGTATACCATCATATCATCAGCAAAGAGTGATAATTTGGTTTCCTCATTACCTACTCTAATTCCTTTAATCTCTTTCTCCACTCTTATTGCCACAGCTGGCATTTCTAATACAGTATTGAATAGTAATGGTGATAGTGAGCCACCTTGTTTCACCCCTGATCTTAATGGGAATGGTTGCAGTTTATCCTCAATACATATGATACTTACTGATGGTTTTAAAAAGATGCTACTGATTATTTTAAGGAAAAGTCCATTTATTCCTATACTCTCAAGTGTGGGATTTCATCAAATGCTTTTTCTGCACCTATTGAGATGATCATATGATTTTTATTAATTTGGTTATTAATATGGCCAATTATACTGATAGTTTTCCTAATATTGAACCAGTCCTGCATTTCTGATATAAATCCTACTTGATCATGATGCATTATCCTCTGGATGATTTTCTGTAGTCTTTTTGCTAATGTCTTATTTAAGATTTTAGATCAATATTCATTAGGGAGATTGGTTTTTAGTTTTCTTTCTCTGTTTTCAACCTACCTGGTTTGTGTATCAGTACCATGTCTGTGTCATAAAAGGAATTTGGGAGGACTCCTTCATTTGCTATTTTTTCAAATAGTTTATATAGCATAGGGGTTAATTGTTCTTTGAATGTTTGGTAGAATTCACATGCAAATCCATCTGGTCCTGGAGATTTTTTTTTTCCTTAGGGAGTTGATTAATAAGTTGTTCTATTTCTTTTTCTGAAATGGGACTATTTAAGCAATTTACTTCCTCCTCTGTTAATCTGGGAAGCCTATATTTTTGGAGATAGTCATCCATTTCACTTAAGTTATCAACTTTATTGGAATAAAGTCGGGCAAAGTAACTCCTTATTATTGCTCTAATTTCATCTTCATTGGTGGAAAGTTACCCCTTTTCATTTTTAAGCCTAACAATTTGATTTTCTTCTTTCTTTTTCTAATCAGATTTACCAAATGTTTATCAATTTTATTGTTTTTTTTTCATAAAACTAATTCTTAGTTTTATTTATTAGTTCAATATTTTTTTACTTTAAATATTATTAATTTCTCTTTTTAATTATAGAATTTCAAGTTTAATATTTGATTGGGTATTTTTAATTTGATCTTTTTCTAGCTTTTTAAGTTGCAAGCCCAATTCATCAATCTTCTCTTTCTCAATTTTTTCAAGTAAGCCTCTAAAGATATAAAATTTCCCCTTATTACTGCTTTAGCTGCATCCCACAAATTTTGGTATGGTGTCTCATTTTTGTCATTATCTGGATTAAAATTATTAATTTTGTCTATAATTTGCTGTTTTACCCAATCATATTTACCCAAGATGAGATTATTCAGTTTTCAATTACTTTTTGGTCTATTTACCTCTAAATTTTGTTGAATGTAGTTTATATTGCATTGTGATCTGAAAAGAAAGCCTTTACTGTTTCTGCCTTCCTGCATTTAATTTTGAGATCTTTATGTCCTAATATATGGTCAGTTTTTGTATAGGTTCCATGAACTGCTGAGAAGAAAGTATACTCCTTTTTGTCACCATTCAGTTTTCTCTAAAGATTTATCATATCTAATTTTCCTAATATTCTATTTACCTCTTTTAATTTCTTTCTTATTTTATTTTGTAGTTTGATTTTTCTAATTCTGAGAGTGCAAGGTTGAGATCTCCCACTATTATAGTTTTGTTGTCTATTTCTTCTTACAACTCTCTTAATTTCTCCTTTAGGAAGGTAAATACTATACCACTTGGTTCATATATGTTTAGTATTGATATTGCTTCATTGTCTATGCTACACTTTAGCAAGATATAATTTCCTTCCTTATCTCTTTTGATTAGATCAAATGTTGCATTTCCTTGATCTGAGATAAGGATGGCTACCCCTGTTTTTTTTTTTTTACTTCATTTGAAGCATAATAGATTCTACTCTAGCCTTTTACCTTAGTTCTGTATGTTTCTCCCTAGTTTAAATATGTTTCTTGTAAACAAAATATTATAAATTTCTGATATTTGATCCAGTCTGCTATCTGTCTCTGCTTAATGAGAGACTTCATCCCATTCAAATTTACAGTTAAAATTACAAATTCTGTATTTCCTGCCATCACATTATCCCCAGATTATGCTTTTTCCCTTGCCCCCCTAAATCTCCTCAGGATTAAACTTATGAGCCCCACTTGCATCACGAAGCCCTCCCTCTTTAGTATTCCTCCCTCCTCCATTTAAAATCCTTTCCCTTTCTTGTACCCTTCCCTTATTACTCTTTGCCTTTTTCCTTTTCCTCTCCCCCCTTTTTAATGAGGTGAGAGAGAATTTTCTGTAAAACCAACTTGTCAATTATTTTCTCTTTGAGCCAATTCTGATGAGAGTAAGGTTCACATAATGTTCCTCCCCCTCTCTAACTTCCCTCATTTATGATAGGCTTTCTTTGCCTCTTTATTGGATGTAGTTTCCCTCTTTTTATCTCCCCTTTTCCCTTTTTCTGACACTATCCCCTTTCCATTTCTACTTCACTATCCCCTTTCCATTTCTACTTCCTTTTTTTTTTTGTTATATCAGTAAAATGAAAGTATACCTGTAGTCTTAGTAAATATCCACAACAGAAATACAGTTCTCAAGAGTTTTGTTGTTTGTTTGTTTTTTTTACCTTTTTCTGCTTTTCTTGAGTCCTATGATTGGAGATCATTTTTTTAAGATCTGTTTTTTTGTTTGTTTGTTTGTTTGTTTGTTTTTTGTTCTTCCTTAGAAACAAATGGAATTCATCTGTTTCATTAAATGTCCATCTTCTTCCATGGAAGAAAATACTCAACTTAGCTGGGTAGTTTATTCTTGGCTGCATTCCAAGTTCTTTTGCCTTTTGGAATATCAGATGCCAAGCCCTTTGATGCTTTAATGTGGAAGCAGCCAGATCTTGAGTGGCCCTTATTGTGGCACCTTGGTATTTGAATTGTTTTTTTCCTGGCTGTTTGTAATATTTTTCCTTAGTCTGATAGTTCTGAAGTTTGACCATAATGTTACCTGGAGGTTTTTTTTTTTTTTTTTTTTACGGTCTTTTTCAGAAGGTGTTGGATGAATTCTTTCAATGCCTATATTCTTCTGGTTCTATTACCTCTGGGCAGTTCTCTTTGATGATTTCCTGTAAAATAGTATCTAGGCTCTTTTTTTTCATCATAATTTTTGGGAAGTCCAATAATCCTCTGATTATCTCTTCTAGATCTATTTTCCAGGTCTGTCGTTTTGCCAAGTACATATTTGACATTTTTCTCCAGATTTTCATGTTTTTGGTTTTGCATGACTGATTCTTGGTGTCTCAATTAATCATTCATTTCTATTTGGTCAGTTCTGATTTTTAATGAGTTATTTTCTTCATTAGATTTTTTTTTACTTCTTTTTGTATATGTCCAATTGAGTTTTTAAATTAGCTGTTTTGCTCTATGGAATTTTTTTCTCCATTTCACTAAATTTGTTTTTAGTGAGTTATTTTCTTTTTTCCAATTCACAAATACTACTTTCTTGGGAATTCTTTATCTTTTCCAATTCACAAATCCTACTTTCCTGTGATTTCTTTACCTTTTCCAATTCCCTAATTTTGTTTCCCTGTACTTACTGTGAATTCCTTACCTTTTCCAGTTTACCAATTATCTTTTCCAACTTTCAGGAAGTTGTTTACCTTTTCCAATTTACATTTCAGGAGGTTTTTACTCTCTTATATAGCTTCTCTTTCCTTTTCCCATTTTTCTTCTAACTCTCTTTTGAGGTTTTTAATAGTCTCTTCTAGGAGAGCATTATTTTGGGTATTGTTTGGAGGCTGTTTGCTATTAGTCTCCTCGTGGTTGGAAACCCACTCTCTTTCTGTAAAATAAGCTATCAATTGTTCTTTTCATTTTTTTACTCATTTTAAAGACTTTATGGTCTTCCTTCAGGGCAAGGAGGTTACCAGCTTCCTCTGCAGAGCAAGGATGGGTATATGGACAGTTTCTGTCCTCTTAATGGGCTGCAAGGAGCAGCTGAGTTATGGGAGTTCTCTGGGAAGAGCTTCACAGGGAAGTGACTAGGCCTGGGTAGCAAGGGCAGAGCTGTGTAAGTGCCCTGCCAGGAACCCTGCTTTGAGTATTAGTGACTACCTTGGGGCTAGAGGTTAAGCAGTGAGAGTATCACTGCCCCCCTCCCACAAAAGCCCACTTTGAGTATTAGCAGTCTCCCTATCCCTCACCACACTAAAGTGTCTCTGCCTGGGCAGTGCAGTCAAGCTGGGGAAATCCCACTTTCCCAGGTCAAGCCCCTCACTGTGCATATGACAGACTGCCCCAGGCTGTGCCCTTGCCATGCAGGTTTGTGACTACCCCCCAACAAGAGCCCCTAGCTACAGAATGCCACAAAGAGCTGTGTTATGGTCTGTACTGAGTCTCTTCTGGTCCTGGACGGGCACAGTCAGATCCTCTCAGACTCTGGCGTCCCTTAGTGTACTCTCTACCCTAGGCTCTAATTTTTCTGCTGGTCCAGTACTCTGCAACCAAACCAAAGCAGTCAGGCTATGGCAGAGAGCTTTGTGTAAACCTTCCAACTGCAGAGGCCACCCTCCTCCTGATTCTATCCCTGACCTGCTCTGGTCTGCTCCCACCACTCAGGACAAACCTTATCTGGTGATATTCCTGATTATCTTCAGCTGGTGAATTGTTGTACTTCGGATCTTCGTGAGCCTTACCAGTCTAGAACTCTTTTTGAGGCTGATTTTAAAAATTGGTAATGAGGGTAGGAGAGGAGCTCAGATTCTCACATGTTCCTTCTCTGCCATCTTGGCTCCACCTCCAGCCCATTCTTACAAAAAAGAAAAGTGCAATAATTCATCTAGGCTTGAGATTTTATCATTTCCATTTTTGAGGAAAATGGAGTTAACTCCTTGTTCCTATTATTCTTGTATTTTCCCTAGTTTGATGATAGTTATCCTTGGATAGAAGGAAGAAAAAATTCTACTTTATCTTTTGGCATGTAATCAGCAATCCTCATACCCTCCTTGATATTTCTTTTACACCCCACTAAAATAACTTAAAATCCACTTTTTTATCAATATAGCAGATGGCATCATTGATTTGAATAGTACAAAATAGTTCTTCTTTTCTTTGCCAGAACCTGGGAAGTTAGAATCATTGTGGGAGTCTGGCTGCTGAATGTGGCCAAACTGTTGATAGAAGATAGAAACTTCAGATGGAGACTTGAGCTGGCGATCACAGAAAACACAGCTTCGGGCAGAATTAGAGTATCCAGAAAGGCAACAGCAGCAGCTATAGCTATGAAGAGGGAGTGATACTTATTTCAAAGGAAAGCAGGGAAGTGCCAATGAAATGTAACCCCTTTAATGGAATCCTAAAGCAAATCTACTCTATTCTAGACTATAAACAAGTATGGAACATGAGTTTGTGAGTATCAGGCTGAACTTCAATCTCCCTTTTTCTAATAACTAATTCCTACTTTAATTCTACATTATCTTCAGTGTCAACAAGGAAAAGGGATTTAAATGATATTCTAAGTATTTTTGCGCCTAAATGGTAGCAAAGCCAGAAAGATAAACTAGAGCAAAATGTCAAGCACAAGAGTTTCAGGAAATTACAGGAAAAATTACCAAAATAAACATCTAATTAGATAGATAATATTAATATATATTTTTAGAAGTAAGTATGCCATAGAAATCTTAATGTATGGTTAATAACCAAATATTTATTTTTGTTTGACATCACTGATCTGAAACAGGAAGTCTCAATCTTTTATTCTTTTTAAAACTTTTTGGTGTCATTGGCTCCTTCTTAGCATTTTTAAAATACCCAAAATAAAATACATATCATTATTAAAAACAATTGAAATATGGTAATTGTTTTTAAAATTTGTATGTAATATGTAACCCACCTAAAATATATATATACATATACATATACATATACATATACATATGCATATACATATACATATACATACCCCTTTAATGTCCTTGAATCACAAGTTCTTCTAGAAGCACTTCTAGAAGTTCCAAGCAATTAAACCAATGACATACTCAATAAGAATTAATGCAACATATAACCATTGATCACTTTACTCAGCTGCTTCAAAACTTTGTGCTCATGGTAAAAGTTTTATTCAGTCAGCCAGGCACATTGGTGCTGGGAAAACAAGGAGAGACCAAAACAATATTTGCCTACCAGAAGCGATCATTCTATTGGAGGGAAATATTATATATATATATATATATATATACATATTAGTAAATGCCAAAAATACAAAATAATTTCTAAAGACACTGGGCTTATATGAACAGATTATTAACAATAGAACAAAGGTTCTAGAAGTCCCAAAAGAAATATAGGGAACAAAAGGGTTATAAATGATAAAGGCTTGATGATGACATAAATGGACATAAAGGAGGTGATCAAGGCAATCATGATGATCAAAGAAGGTAATATCAACCTAGGTAGCCTAAAAGTCAGAAATCACTTGAATTCAAAAGCTAGGCATATAGTCATGCCCTTCAATGCAGCAGAGTTAGTGTTGATTTTATATTTAATCCTTGAGAAGGAGGTGGAAAGTTGAGAGGAAAAAGGTCATATCAAGAAGTCAAAAATTCCTAATCATAACAACAATCAACGATAGTACTTGTACCAGGTGGATTATTCTCTTAGAATAGTGATGTCCAGCTCAAATGGAAAATAGGAATACTAATCCATAATGAGGAATCCCTTATTCTATTGACTAACATTTAAAATAAAATGTTATCTATGTTTTATTATATTTTGTATATGTTGTTATTTTCCAATTACTATTTGATCTGATTTTAACAGAACTTAAGATTGTTTGTAGACTACATTTTGACATGTTTTAAAGAACCATATAACTACTTTATATTTATCTTAAATGTTTTGATTGATTCTGCCTTGTCATATATACTTTTTGAAATCATAAGTTGGATTATGTGTCCAATGTGTACTAACATTAATTTAGATAGTACCCACTTTCTGATAACAATCATATTTGTATTGTCAAAATTTCCTTCCTGGTAGCATCCCATCCTTCTTGTTTTGACTTTTTAATAGAATTGTATGCAATTGTGTCTTAATAATCCTTTCTCTCAAATCTTTTAAATCTTCTCTCCCCCAAATCTAAAAACATACCTTAATTTTGTCCCATTACGAGTCTGTATACTAAAATGGAGTAGTCACTTTATTTCAAGGTTTCATTTTATTCTTGGCATCAATCCTTCTTTAATTAAAATCAAGTTCCGAATATTATTTTCCTTTATGATTTTCATTTTTTTGAATAATTAAATTATTATGAATGTAAATTGGTAATTTGTCAGCTAATCTGCTTTTTGAAATAGAGAATAGTTGCAAATGTCCAAATAGTTTTTTTAAAGTAGCATTATTATATTATTTTTCAAAGCCATTTTTGTGACCAATATCTTGAACTCATCATTTATATTGTCCTTTTGACTATGCAGCCTAAAATACTAATAATTCTCTTGGTCCCCTCCATTGATCTTAACTTCAATGCTTATCACCATAATTTACCTCTTCTGGTTTATGATCTTTCTGACACAGATCTTAGTGTTACTGATATCCAATGATAAACTGTTGGCTTTCAAAAGCTAATCTGTTCATTTTTCTTCTGGTTCATCATTTCCATAGCATATTTCTTATTCTATCTACTGCTGTCTATAGCAGGATATGTCAGATTTCTTGATGAGTCAGATGAATCAGCATTCTTTTTCTCTTTTATTTTCAGTTTAAAGTCCTATTGGTAAGACTCCAAAATATGCAGAGAAAATAAAAAAGCTTAGATGTCAAAGTTCAAGACATGTTAAAAGTCTCTTAGCATCAGAGGTCAGAATAGAAACAGAAAAAAAAAAATCACTTGTGACCTATTGAAAGAAATCCCAAAATTAAAAATCCCATGAACATCATAGTTAAAGTCCCTAGCTTCTAGATCAATGGAAAAAAATATTGCAAGCAACCAGAGAGGAAGAATTCCAATAATTTATTTTGTTTATCCTTCATTTGTAAAGAGGACCAATGACATCACAGGGGAAGATCTTGATATGTGCATGAATTGGATTTAAGTGAGGAAGAGTTGCAGAAAGTAATCAGCATTGCTCTCTGGAAAAACTCCAGCAACTGTATGAAAGTTAAGGTGATTGTCATGGCCTGGGATGCAGTAGATGATCATAGTGTCCTCAATGATTAACCAATATCTAAGTGCTCTATAACATCTGCTTCAGTCACCTTCATAACTATTGTATCAAATTGTTCTCAACTGCCCGTTTTGTCAGGGAAAATCTCCCCATACTTGAAGTAGTCATGCTCCTTCCTCAGTTGGATATGAGATCTATTAGATATCGCCCTTCTGCAAAATGGTTTTACTGCAGTATGGTTGTTTGCACTCTCTTGCTCCTTGAAGTCACAGATGGGCAAAGGTTGAGTGAAGGTGGGCATAAAAGGTAGATAAGCAATACTGAATATGTCAAGCCATCACGCCAAAGATGCTAATGAATCCTGAACAACCCATACAGCTCAGCCATCATAAGAATTACAGATGATTTGCCATTATCACTATAAAAGAGCAGAAAACTAGGATTATAATGATCCACAAGGCAAAAGATATAGTTTTATGGTGAAGACTAACTTACCCAGCAAAACAGAGCAAAATGTTACTGTGGGGAAAAATAGACCTTTAAATAGAAGACTTCTAATCATTCCTGGTTAAAAGACCAGAGCTGAGAAACTGAAGTTTAAGCACAGGAGTGAAAAGAAACATAAAAAGTAAAAATGAAAGAACAATGATAAAGAACATAAGAACAAACTATTTACATTCAAATATGGAAAATTGATACATATCTCACCTCTGAACCCTTTCATCAATAGGGTTCACAGATGGAATTCAATTAGAAAAATCCTGAGATTGGTTCTTTTATGTCTTGATGATCTTAGAAAAAAAGTAGAAAAGAGAGGGGAAGAGGAATACATTCTATCATAAAGAAGGAGTAGGGAAAACAATGTTAGCAAAATTATCTCAAAAATGAGGATATACAAGTAGGTCTCTATATAAATAAGAAAGAGGAATTGGGCAGGAAAGCTAAAATTTGAACTTCACAAATGAACTAATAAGAAGATAGAAGAATGCAAACATATATTTCACTAAATAGGGAAATAGGAGGAAAAGAGAAGAAAGGTAGAAGGGAAATAAGAGAAAGTCCAGAACAAATGATAGTCTTAATCAAAGCAATTTCTGATGACACATTAAAATATAATTTTGTGGAGGTTACAAAGAATGGAAATCTGAAAGTTTGCCTCTCAGTTGAGGAATGGATAAAAAAGTTTTGATATCCAAATGTCTTGAAATACTATTGTGATGAATCCTTATTAGTGTAATGATAAACCAGTATTACAGAGAAGTGATAATGAAACATGCCACTCAATCCTTGATAGATGAATACAATACTCAAAATTCAAAATGGGAAAATGTTTTGACCATGTCCAGCTTGGAAATTCATTTGTAATAAGTTTTGTTTTTCTTGCACTCTCAACTGAAAGGAGAGGAGTTGAGTGATAGGCTGAAAATTAATTAGAACAAATAAAATATATATTTAAAGAAATACAAATATAATAACAAAGTAATTTTAATATCTTCCAAAGAAATATGTGTGGGATTTGCTGATTATTTAATCTTCACTATTCACCTGGAGGTAAAAAATGATGTGCTATCCTCTTTTTGTCTTTTCCATAAAGGTGAGAATCACATTGATTCAATGGACTTTAGAGTAATTGACACATTATATGTCTTATTTAAATTAAAAATAATATTACGAATAATTACCTTCAAAAATTACAGCTCACTGCTTTAATTGATACCCTCTGTGTTATTCCTCTTCAGGTTCTATAGTTTCGAATACATGGGAAAGATTTTGAATTGGATAACTTTATTATTGCTAAACTATTTTATCTCTGCTATTTTCATTTGATTTTGGAAGAGTTATCTCAACAACAATTTTATAAACATGTATTTTAATGCTATAAAATGACTACTTTGACTGCTTTTGACTCTGAGAGAAAGAGAGAAAGGAGAGAGACAGAGAGCACAGATAAGAGAAATGGAGTCATCCTTAAGAAAAATATTTATTATATAAACCACTCTTCTTGGGAATACTGAAAACCAAAAATTATGAGGGAATCAATTACTCTCTGAAAACCAACAAAGCTTTAAAAAATAAAGAAATAAATTTTTTGCTTAAAAAGATATGCTTGATTGTCATTGGAAATCACCATGTATTTCTAAATGTTAAAATTCCTATGATTGAATTTTTCAGAAAATAAATCATTAAATATATATATATATATATATATATATATATATATATATATATATATATATATATATATATATATATATGTAAATAACTCATTTCCCCTGTTCCCCTGTTGCCTCTAGCCTCCCTTCTCCTATATATCATATACTATATACACATACCATATCCTATATATTATATGCTATGTACACATACCATATATTATATAATCTTCATAAAATATTGTCTTTTTATATGGGCTTCGATAGGTCTAAATTTGTCACCTTTTCCAGTGGATTTCCCAAGACATGTATTTACACTAGAACCAGAGAAAAGAATTACATGGTGTATCTCAATAAAGAAGAAATTGTATTGACATAAAATGAATATATGAGATACATAGTAGAGAAACTAAGAAGAAAACAATAATTGATTGCTATATAATCTATTTCTGAAGTCCTATGGCAGAGTTTATTGACAACATATCCAAATATACTATCACCCTGTTGGCGTAGACTCTTATTACTTCATATAACAAATAAGTCTATTGATTGGTCTCTGTCTTAAATCTATTTCTAGTTGAATCCATGTTAACTCTATCAATAGGATTTTCTAAAGCATAGGTCTGATCATGTCATCCTCTTCCAATACAATATACTCCATTGACACCCTATTGTGTCCAAGTCAAATATAAATTCCTATTTGGCATTTAATCTCCTTATTACCAGATACCTCTCCTTCCCCTCAATTTTTCCAGGCTTATAATCTCCATATATTCTGAGATCTAGTGACACTGACCCCCAACTCCACAAAAATAGTTCCTTTCAAAAAATTGTTAGTGTTACTAGGCCATAGAACTTAAACCTGGAGAAAAAAGTAGAGATAGTCTTAGAATAAACTTTTCATTTTACAAAGGAAGAAGCTATAACAAAGGATGAGCCTGATGATCTTAGAAAAATATAGATTTACACAAAATAATGAAAATGAAAAGATCAGAAGCAAGACAATATTTTATACAGTAACAACAATATTGGTTTAAGAACAACTTAAACATCTTCTATTATAAATCTGAATTGAAAAATATGTTGCTTTCAGAAAATACAATATAATTGAGAGATACACACAAAAGGGCTTGAAAATATTATGTAGGCAAAGCAGGGGTAGTAATCATTATCTTAGATAAAGTTAAAATTAAAATAGATTTAATTAAAAAACAAAAGTTGGGAAACTATATTATATGTCACCAATATTATTCAATATTGTTTTAGAATATTTAAAATAACTACACAGTATAAAATACCTAAAAGTACACCTGTCAAAACAGACACAGAACTATATAAACATAAACATAAAACATTATATAAAACTGGATTTAAATAATTGGAGTAATATTAATTGTTAATTTATTATTTATTATGTAGGTTTTCTTGAAATAAAAATGTATTGCTTTATATTGAATCCTTTTATGTTCTGGTGTGTATAGGGAAATGCTCTCTCTTTTTTTCCTTTCCTTTTTTGTATTTAAATTGAAAATGAAAAATAATTTTACCAAAATGAAAATAACCAAAAAATCTTTCTGTGACTAAATCATTTTAGCCATTAAAAAAGGCTAAATTCACTATAAAGGGCATGGAAGGAAGACACTATCTGAATTCAGAAAAAAAGAACTGATTAACAGAAATTTGTATGGAATGCTTTTACATCTACATCTATAAATAGTTGTGTCTGATAGTAGCCATCTTGAACAGGATGAAGAAAAAAAGCAGTAAAAAGGAAACTTACATGATGAGTTTAATTAATATATTTAAAAGTAATAGCAAGTTATACATAATAGATTTACAGGTTTATACATAATAATTTTATATTATAAAAACATTTGCTTTATTAAATTCAGAATAAAAAACTAAAATGTTTCAAAAGTAGCAAATTCTAGATGAAAAGCAGTTTGTTGGTAGTTGTTATTCTGAAAGAGGACCAAATTTGATCACTATGTTATTTGCATTGAGTCTCACTGTGATTGATCAAACCAATATGAACCCAGAATACTTTACTACAGGTCGGGAACAAACACTTCATATAAACATTTGGACTGGATATTATAAATTTGAATAATTGAATAATAATGTGTTTCTTTTGATCTACTTCAATTCTGCTTTATTCATAGAGCCTAGCACTTTTCTTCCTAAGACAATTCAAATAAAAATGATTCCGTTTCTTAGCAGGACACTGGTGTACTCTCTAGGTTTCACGGGAATACAACAAATAGGACAGCACAATGCTTCTATAGAATTAAAATTTGATAGTAATTTAATACCTCTTTTCTTTCATACTTCCCTTTAAATATGTCTATCAACTTTCATGAAGTACATGAAATGTGGTATGAATCCCAACATGAAACAGTGACAAGAATGATTCACATCTTAGTATCAATAAACCTAGAGAGTCACATTTTCCCCAAATGTAAACAAATAAACTCATTATACACCAACTATTTTTTAAAACTTGCTTGTTATCAAAACAAACAAACAAAAAAATATCGAGAATATCCATTCTCTCCCTGTGTTACCTTCCCTTCTCTAAGTCATGAACTCTGAGTCTTAGATACAAACTATTGTTGATGACCATGTACTTTGACAACATTATCAAAGAGCATAAAAAACATAGTTAGGAATGAGTTACATAGCAGGCTATTCTGCCACTTTTAGCTTTAAGGTTAACTCTATTGTCTCCTTATGCTCTAATACCTCCTGCCCACTGGTTTGAAAGAGAAATACAAACAAAAATAGTTGTTTGCAGACTTACTTACACAGCATTTCAGGTAAATGGATAGAAGAGGGATAAAGGAGCTCTGGCCTGAATTTCACTTTCATCATCTGCTGGTACAACTATTTCCTCAGCCATTTCACCACATCTGTGGTCTCATAAGCACATCTATTCTGTTCCTGAAATTACTGGTGCCATTGATGGCATTCAGTGCTTTTATTGGCAGAGAGACTACCACACCCATCTTAAGATCTCTGCTGGGTTTGCCAGAAAAAACCTGGAGCAGGTCACAAGTATACTTCTTCCTTCTTGAGTCTCATGTGACTTCTTGGAAGGAAGTTCTTTTAAAGTCAAAAAATCTTGAAACTATAAAATTTCCCAAGTCTTCTATCCACATGAAGACAATATTGTCTGTGGTTCTCCAACATCCCAATCACAACATTGCTGGGAAAAGGTTGATATTCAAATGTGCATGGTGAGGTGGAGCCATGTTTATATTAACTTATGGAGAGTTCAATCCAGTTTCAAATGAAGACTATAAATGGTTCTTCAGACAAATTATTAAAAATTTAAGTATGATTCCAAACCCTCAGGCTACTTGGTTTTTCTAGTTAACATTTTCTACTGAAATAGCAATACATGATTTCTATCAAAAATCCAGAGCCATAAAAGCTGGAGGTTAGTTTCCAAAAATAAAATAGCAGTCTCTATCAGTCAGCAGAATGCTAGTGCTGTGTTGTACATGGCTTGCATTAAAGGATGATAATTCATATGGTCAAAATGGGCATAGCACTTGGCTGCAGAAGCCTGGCTCTGTGCTAGAATATAAAACAAATTATGTTCTCCTATCCCTTTATGTGACAAAATAAATATGGACAGCCTGCTTTTGATAAAAAGCAAATGGGTAGAGAAAATTACTTAATCTTTGCAAAGGAATAATAAAGCCATAATCAGAGTCTTACAAGATGAAGTGGTCCCATATTGTTATTTTCTTGGAGAGAGGAAAAGAATGAAGAGGAAATGACCTGCACTGAGAAATAAAGAAGAGAATTATCTAGTTATAAAAGCTGATAACAAAGAGAAATTCTAAAAGAAAAAAAAAGGAATTCATTTATTGTGTCTGTGATACTTTCTCTTCTTTTAATTTTCTTTGTCTCATCAGTCTATACTGTTTTGCTGAGGGGTTACTTTTAAGGAAAAAGAAAGAGAAAGAGTATCATTGATATTTTTCTTGCTAATGCTCCAGGTTCTCTTCACTCCAAGTTGTTTCCATCAATCACTTGGCTCTCTTCTGTTCCTTATTATTAGGGGTGTTACAAGGGCACACAGAGATGAGTAGGATGGATTTATAGTGCTCTTTCTTCCCCTGCAAAATTAATGAGTTGAAACAACGTTAAAACCTTTTTTTTTGAGTGTTTGGGCTCTTCTTCAGGATATAGTACTGAACCTAGCTAGAGAAATCATTTCCTTTGAAAATGTGATGCTTTAAGATTCAGATATATCTCCCAAAATTAAGCTAATGATTTATTTCCATGTAACCCATGTAATATGACATAAGGAAAATCACTAAATTTCTATTATGATGTTGGAAGAAAAAAATCATAGCCTTCTGTCACTTAAGGTCTTAAAAACAGATAAATTTTTCTTAATGGAAAATATTGTTTGACCTCTAAAGACAAGGAATCCAAATTTACAAGGTGAATATACTGAAATGAGCTCTTCTATTGCTCGTTGCCACAAATAAAGTTTATACATATTGTGAAAAAGAATAGTAATATTGAAGTCATTCTTATAAAAATTCAATCATCTGAACTGGAGTGGAGTGACTCATGGGGAGACAATAAAATAAGTATTTCTATCATATGAGTCACTGTTTTCTTTTCACAAGAACATGATTTAAATTGGAGAAAACTTCTACTTCCCTTTACATGATGCTCAGGTAAAAAACTCTCCTTTCCAATCTCAACCTACATTTGTTACAAAAAGTTACAAACATTTTAAAAACAAGTTAGGATTGAGCCCATTCAAAACAAAGGAAAATTTTGTTGCTAATTTAGCAGCAGGTTCTGTATATATTTTGCAGCAAAGATTTTCTGTGACACTTTCCTCACTTTCCATGCATTCATTTTTCCTATCACTATCCACCAAATCTGTGTATATCAGATAGGTATCATATGCTTAAGTGAGCTACCTGATGCAGATGAGACATTGTTGGCATGAGCTCAGGGAGGACAGTTTACATTATCTATACAGAATAAATGAAATGGATCATAAATTTTCTGTAAACATGTCAAAAAAAGCTAGATGATAGATCATGAAAGGGAAGTAGTTCTGGTCCAAGATTGAAGAAGTCTCTGTTAACCAAAATCATTTTGTCCAGTATAGGGGAGAAGAGGTAAAGTTATGGTTAGAATATAAAGATGTTGTCAAAAAGTTTTCCTGACCCTGACAATAATTGTAGTAGGTGTGGTTAAAAAGCTTGTCTCTCTGTTAATGATATCAAATATTCATGCTAATTTAGAATATACAGATTTCATAATAACAGTTAATGTAAATATTTCATCAATAACCATTCTATAAGATATAAAGATAGATAGATATAGTTTATATAGATATAGATATATAGTTAGATAGATAGGTTATTTGCACACATAATTAATTATCAATAAAAGATTTTCAAACTATAATGAAGCACATTGTAGTACCAGTAGAAGTTAATAAAAATTGGGAAAAAGAAAAGAGTCTGGGAATAGAAAGTAGTAGAGAGCTGTAGAAAGCCAGCCAGACTTATGTATTCTTTCAAGATTGTGAAGTAATCCAACACTTCTGGATTTCAGTGGGAAATTATGCAAGAGAAATTACAGTCATCTCTGTGCCCTAGTCCTAATAATATAACAAATTTATCCTAAGAAAGTAAAAGGCAATAGTTAAATAATAAACATTTATTAAGGGCTTTCTCTGTGTGAGAATCTCTGCTGAGCAGTGGGAATTCTAAGACAGATAACAAGACAAAAGCAGAACTTCCTTTGTTGGAGCAAAGAACTACACATAAAAAAGGGTATGTCTGAAAAAAAAAACTATGGTTTATTAATTAAATTTACTGTTTAATGAGAAATTATTTATTTGAAAAATTCATAGAAACATGAAAGTATTTGTATGAATTGATACAAAGCCAAACAAGCAAAACTAAGAAAAAAGAATATGTACAATGATCATAAAAATGAAAATAGAAAAAAAATCACTTGAAGTTAAACTATAAGTAAATGGGAGAAAATAGAAAAAATTTGGGAGGAAAGATAACAAAATGTATCATTTCCTTCATGGCAAAGAGGTAGAGGAATACTAAGAAACAAAATTGCTCCTTGTCAGATGTGGTTTCTGATTTGGATATTTTCATTTGTTGTTCTTTGTCACAAGAAAGAATTCAGTATGGGAAAAGGTGAAAAATTAATGTCATATAAAATAAATATCAATGTATATATAATGTATTTAAATATCAATACATTTATTTATGAATATATATACACCTATACTAACATATATTTAAAAGAGAATATTAATGTGTTAAGTAATTTAATATCAGGAGTACAGAAAATAGTGGCATGAACTTGAGGGAAAGAAAGAGTAAAACAATATGATTATGAATCAATCCATGCATTGTAGCTACATTAAGCTATAGAAAATTAGTCAGCTTTAGATCTCTCAAAACAATGATGATATCTCCAGAAGCAACTCACCAGAGCCATTAATTTGTTTCCAGGGTAAAATTTGGGTTTTGGGGCATAGAAATAATAAAGATTAAGTTGGTTTGTGGAAGCAAGTATTTCCTGCATTTGTGTCCAGTCAACAATATTAAATACTTTTCAATAATGCTTTCACCATAGAATAATTTGGGGCACAGTAAAGACAAAGTTTTGTTAGACATGTTATATGTAACTATGTGTTTGGCCTTATTTCCCTGCAAGTGGGTAAAGGGGCTAGAAAACATTCAAATATCAAGTTACATATAATCTGAATGGCTCAGTTGCAAGTCAAAGGATTAAAGGAGGATAGATTTAGAGGGAAGAATGACCTCTGGCATCATCTAGTCCACTTACTTTATTTTACATGAGAAAACTGAAGTCCAGAAGCTGTGACTGGTCTAAAATGTCTTAAGTCAGCAAGTGAGATTTAATTCTGAATATTCTAACTCCAAATCTGGTCATCAATAGCTCCTAGGCCAAGACCCATTTGATCATTATTTGGGTCCTCATTAATTCAGATTGAAAGTAAACAACAGTCATTTCTACTTTGTCCAGAAATCCTGAGGTTTGATGGAATGAACCCATTTTCATTGATTCATTTTTTTATTTAGATTTTTTGGACTAAATTAAAGAGAAAATTCTTTGCCAAATATGATACCTTGTCTTAATCATTAAATGGGTTCTGCCTTAGTCAAACTGAGACTTGTTAAAGACCTTAGCTTAAAAAGGTCAAGGTCTCCCCCTTCATCCAGGGTCATCTCCAATCAACCTGATCCATATCTGGCCATTGGACCCAGATGGCTCTGGAGGGGAAATTGAGGCAGGTGACCTTGCACAGCCCTTACTCACTTAAATCTAATTCATCTGCATCATCATCTCCCTCATGTCATGTTCCTTTTTGAGAATGAAGGGCAGACAACAATTTCTGTTTAAGAATCAATGTACCTACTGTAAAAAATAAAAGCTTACAAAAAAAATGGAGGACCAGAGCCTATGGGTGAGTGGATCCATCATGGAAGTTATTATAAAGCCTTAGTATCACTTGGAAATTCCATAAATTCTTAGATAACACAGCTATCACATGGTGCCTTATTTTTCCAGAATTTTATAATGCCATGTATCTTTGAGAACATGTAACATGTAGTCATATTAAGGCAGAATATGTCGAATGCACATGGTATAATTTCATGAGTGCTAGAAAGAACTTCTAGAAAAGAAAGACTTTCTTACCTGTGCATAAATATCTAGTATTCTGCTATAAGATATTTATTCCTTTAAGTTTAATACTTCTAAAGTCACATTAAGTCACAAATACGATTGAAAAACATCATAGAAGCAAGTAAAGGGACATTGTTCATGTTTCCCCACTTCTCCAGAAATCCTAGAAAACTGAACTGAGGTATGAATGAGGACTGTGTAAGAATAATGTATTCCTAACTATTTGATGAGGATGGCAAATTTTAAATAGGATCAAACATATAACAGGATTTTTATTTGGGGTAGGTCTAGGTTTCCTAAGATGGGGACACTCTGTACTCTACACCATGAATGGATGTAGTTTCCTTCAACTGGCTCACTAACAAGAACAGGCTGTGTCTTTAAAACAAGACGAAGACAGCCATTTACTGAAATAATCACTTTATACCACTTTGTGGTATATAGTCTTTTCTGCTGCATTCTATTCACCAGTAATACTGGCCATATGAATTGAACCTGTAAGAATGGAATGGTTCCCTTTCCCTGCTCTCTTTTTACTCTTATCTCTGGGAAAGGCAATGGAATATGTCTGCTTCTTATGTTTCATTAGTTCTCCATTTTAGATGATAGTGAGCACTGGACTAGATATTTTGAGCCATGATCGTTTGAAAAGCATCCTCCGGGAAGAAATTGTAGCCAGTCAGCACATCAGAAAATCCAGAAATCTGGGACTTGAGCCCAAGGGAGGTTTGGATTCGGAACTAGTACTGTGCTCTACAGGAATGGAATGAAACTCTCAACTTATTCCTTTTTCCCTGCTCAAAGACTGAGATGGTAGAATGGAGGAAAAAATTATGCCTTTCATATGTTAGGAAATATGTCTGTACATTTGTGATTATGACTTCGGAAGTAAATTTATTTTTGTAGTTCAATGATTTCAGTCACGTCTAACTCTTCATATCTCCATTTGGTATTTTTTTGGCAAAGATATTGGAGTGGTTTGCCATTTCCTTCTCCAGATCATTCTACACATGATGCAAACAGGATTAAGTGACTTGCTAGTAAGTGTCTGAAGCTGTATTTGTACTCAGGTCTTTCTGATTCCAGCTCTAGTACTTTATCTACTCCATCACCTAGCTCCTTTGAAAAAGCTTAAAAGAAATAATTCTTGGGTAACAAAATGAGAGCTTGAGAAGAATTCAAAGACATCCATTCATTTTATAGATAAGGAAACTGTCCCAGAAAATAAAGTAAATAATAAGGGGCAAATATTCTCCATTTGGTAAATGGTCAAATGATTTAAATAGACACTTTTCAGATGAAGAAATTAAAATAATTTCTAGCCATATGAAAAAATAATCTAAATCATTATTGATCATAGAAATGCAAATTAGGACAACTTCTCATATTGACTAAGATAACAACAACAACAACAACAAAAAGATAATGATGAATGTTGGCAGGGATGTGGGAAAACTGGGACAGTAATATCCTGTTGGTAGAATTGTGATTGGATCCAAGCATTCTGGGGAGCAATTTGGAACTATACCCCAAGGGCTGTCAAACAGTGTGCAATTCCATCCAACAGTGTCTCTCCTGGGCCTGTATCCCAAGGAGATCTTAAAGGAGGGAAAGGGACCCACATGTTTGTGACAGCCCTTTTTGTAGTGGCTAGAAATTGGAAAATGAATGGATGCCCATCAGTTGGAGAATGGTCTAATAAGTCATGATATAGGATTGTTATGGAATATTATTGTTTTGTAAGAATGATCAGCAGGATGATTTCAGAGACACTTGGAGAGACTTACATGAACTGATGCTGAGTGAAATGAGCAGAACCAAGAGATCACTGTATATGGCAACAAGACTACACAATGATCAATTCTGATGAACATGGCTCTCTCAACAGTGAGATGACTGAGGGCAGTCCCAATGGTCTTATGATGAAGAGAGCCATCTACACCCAGAGAGAGGACTGTGGGAATTGAGTGTGGATCATAACATAATATTTTCTCTCTTTTTTTGTTGTTTGCTTTCATTTTGTTTTCTTTCTCATTTTATTTTCTTTTTTTTAATCTGATTTTTCATGTGCACCATGATATTTGTAGAAATATGTATAGAAGAATCTCACATATAAAAAATAATAATAATAAGGGCAAAGCCAGGACTTGGGCCCAGACTTTTACTCCAGATCCTGCATGCTGCACTTCCTCAAATATAACTTTATTCCATCATCTTGAAGCCATCTAGTACAATGAATATTGTTTGAGTTTTGATGGCTCAGAGTAGGTGTTAAAAATAATTGTTCCCATCCTGGCCCAAAACTCTCAGAGTCTTCCCCAGCCCTCATATGAAGGCAAACTAGGTCTTTTGTTGTTGTTGTTGTTTCAATTTTTACCTAACCTAAGTATTGTTTCAGATAAAGTGAGGTTTAGAGAAGACCTTAATTTAAAAAGACAAGGGTCATCCTCTACCTCTGGGGTAATCATCAGTTGTTCCAAAACATCTTGCCAGGAGAGAAAGGGTGATAACTTTGCACAGTCCTGCCTCACATAAATACAATTGATTTGCAAGTCAAGGCATTACCCTCCTGATGTCATTATTTTTCATTGAGAAGGAAGGACAAACAGCAACAGGACTTAGAGTGAGAAGGACCTGGTATGAATCTTGTCACTGACATTTAGTAATTATGTAGCCATGGGCAAACCATAAAAGTAGGATCCCATTTCTCCATATATTCATATCCTCCATTCATAAAATGGGAGTAAATGTTGACTATAATACTTAATTCATCAGTAAATGATTGAGGACAAAATTAGATAACAAATGTAAAATATTTTTAATGATTACTTTAAGAACAACTTTGAGTGACTGAGTCATTTTAATCTTTATATGTACCCAAATTAACAACAAAGGATCTGTGGAGGAAGATATTATCTATCTGCACACAGAGAAAGAACTGATAAATAGATGTATGTATAGAATGATTTTATATCCATACAAACACACATATTATTTTTAATGGTAGCCATCTTTAAGGCAGGAGGGAGAGAAGAGAAAAAAGAATAAAAACAAAGTTGCACAACAATTATACTTTATATTTTAAAAGAATGTAAAGTTGTACACAATAGATTTGCAGTTTCATGATCTTTGCCCCCCCCCCCATTCTACTATGTTGTGTAAATGCTTCTTTTATTTCTTAAGTTCAGAATAAAATAAATTAAATTTCCTGAGACTAGGTTTTGGGGAAAAGAAGAAAATGCATAGATTTGAGTTCCTAGATAACAACAGGAGGGCCACTACAAAGCAAAGAAAGGGTTATTGGGGTTAGAAGTCAATCTTTATATACTTCAGAGTTCAGGTTGGGGTCAGCTTTGTTAGTTTATCAACAGTTGATCTTTTATTTAAAATTGGATAGAGAAAACATTTAAATAAATAAAATCTCAATTCACATGTGCTTTGGAAACTTTCCATTTAAGTAAACTTTAAATAAATATTTCTGAAGGGCAAAGAGTTATTACTTCTTCTTATTATCTCTTTTAGAGATTTCTGTCTTTATCTGTAGGTCACATTTAATTAAAGAGATGTGTTTGCGAATAAGCTTTCATAAAATGTGTTATTTGTTTAAAGTAAATCATGCTCTCCAATTGATTAATACCAAAATTACATAGAATAATTTACAAGAGAGAAAAATTGGTCCCAAAGCAAATATATATTGATAGTGGTAAGGTTAAGAAAGGCAGTGGAAAGCCTGATAATAAAGCAGACATTGAGAAAACATACATCTAGTAAAGGAAATGGAGGTATTCTTTTATATCCTAGGGTTATAGGATTTGGAGTTAGGGAGGATCTTAGAGGTCACATCCCTGAACATGCTCATTTTTCATATCTTAGATGAGGAAACTGATGCTAAAGGACCTTAGTGTCCTGTCTAATGTAAGGCAAATAGCATAAACAAAATTTAAACTCAAATATTTTTAATAAATCCTGGTCTAGACCTTGGGATTGAGGGATTGTACTTTTATTTTATCCTGAATTTTCTAGAAGATGTGATAGGGGCAAGACAAAAAAGCAGACAATCAGTAAAGGAAAAAAGAATTCTGCTAAATGAGATTGATGCAGTCTTCGAAAAGAGAAAAGTCACTTGAGAAAAGAATTAATTGTGAGGAATTATCTAATAGATATTCAGAAAGCAGAGCTGAGTTGCAAGGTTCAGAAGTATAAGGTGTTGATTACAGTCTGTTTTTTTTTTTGTTTGTTTGTTTTTTGTTTTTTGTTTTGTTTTGTGTGGTTTTTTTTTTCAGAACAAATCAATAGATTTGTTGGCTTAATCACTACTTTTATTCCTTAAATGTATGGATTCAAGGAAATCATTCCAAACTAGACTTAGTTTCAATAGTCCAAAATATGAATGCCATCACAACTATTTCATAAGTTTCCCTTCTCATTCATATCTAGTTTCTTTCAAGTACTACACAAATATTTTCTGATCATAGGATCATGAGTTTAGAGCTTGAAAGGATTTCAGATACCATCAACTTTAACACTGTCATTTCAGGAAAGTGAAAACTGAGTTCAGCAATGTTCAATAATCAAACAAGAATTTACAGTGAGCAAAATTAGTGGGATTTTGAACCAAGGCCATCTGATTTCAGAGTTGATATTCATTGCTCTGTTGCATTTCTCCTCCCCCTTTTGATTTTTTTTCTTTTTATTCCCTTTTACCATTGGTCACTTTTTATCTTCTAAACCCAACAAAACATTCTAAATCTGAATTTAATGTTCATCTGATGGATGTACAAGGTTTTTTTGTTTGTTTGTTTGTTTGTTTGTTTGTTTTCCTTCAGCAAATGACTGCATAATAAGAAACTCATTTGCATATCTCACAATAAAATATTATTTTTGCACATTTATATAGGTTATTTATCATGAAATATGACAATAGCCACATAGTATTAGTTACACAAAACTAGTGATAGGCAAGTAGTTATGAAACCCACCTGGTTCTCAAATGGAAAATTGTTAAGTTTAATAAACAAAACCAAAATGAATAATAATAATAATAATAAAACACAACCTTGCACTTATAGGAAATAATATACTGTTTGCAAATTGTTTTAAAAATTTAAAGAGAAAAGATGACATTTGATTATAAAGACAATAAGGGATCACTAAATTTCCTTGAGTATAGAAGTATGGGTCATATTTGTACTGTGGGAAAATTGCTTTGGTACCATCATTTAGTGGAATGAATTGTAGTGGTAAGAGATTTAAGGCAGGGAAAAAAGAGAAATGCAAACAGCTCTTGTATATTTGTACATATATGATAATCAATTAGTCAATACATCTTCATGTATCAACCATGGACTATTCTGTTAGGTGCTGGAGATATGAACACAAAGAATGAAATGAATGAATTGGCAAAGTGTTTATATATATTTTTTTTCCTTGAGGCAATTAGGGTTAAGTAACTTGCCTGGGGTCACACAGCTAAGAAGTGTTAAGTATCTGAGACTAGATTTGAACTCAAGTCCTCTTGACTTCAGAGTTAGTGTTGTATCTACTGCACCACCTAGCTGCCCTCAAAAGTGTTTATATCTTATGTAAAAGTGAATAAATACAAATACAGAATGGTCCAAAAGTCTTAATTCAGTTTTAAGCCATTAAAGGTGAAAATTTCATCAAGACTTTTAGAACAGACTTTATTAATTTATCAAATAAATAGAGAATAAGCATAAATAAAAAATGGAGTTATATAATTAAAGGGATCCTAGCAAGAGACTGTTGTGTTGATCTAGGCAAGACCCCTGAGTTAAATTGGTAGCTATATAAGTAGATAGAAGCATTCAGATGTGGGTTATATTATGAAGAAAGGACAAGATTTGGCAACTGATTGCACATGTGGAATGAGGAGTCAAGAATAATATTTAAGATTTTAGGATAAGAACCTGAGAGAGGAAGGATCATGGTATCTTTGACAGAAACAGGGAAGTTTGGCAGAGGGAAAGGTTACAAGATAAATCCTAGCCCTTAAGGAGTAGTTTTATATGAAAGATGGCAGGTATGTGAAGACTGTAACCCAAATTAGAAAGTGATAAGTGCACAAAAAAGGGGGCATACAAAGTTTTAAAGAAAAACTACAAAACAAAATAATGATGACAACAACCATAATAAACCCTTTTATCTTGAAGTATCAAGGAAGGGTTCATAGAGAATGTCACATTTCAGATGACCTATAACATTAATACCATTTACATATTAGTAGGGACAAAGGCACTTTAAGTATAAGAAATGGTGCAGGCAAAATCTATGCTTCCTTGAGCAAAGGCAAAATTAGACAATGTGTTATATAAAGGAATTGCTATGTCTTTTATTAGTAGAATAGCAATTTTAGGAGCACAAGAGCTATGTCCTCTGCATACCAGGTTTAGCATCTAACAGATTGTCAATGTTAATTTGTAAACACAAAATTAATCAATGTGATACCTTAGGCCTTTTTGTTCAGATACTGAGGGAAAAACATGGTTTTCATGCATTTAAAATATGCACTTAGCTATACACATCATTAAAGTTAAAAAATATGCCTTCAACTAATAAAGGACATCTATGCAGAAGGGCAACGTTGGTATGCACCCAGCTGATCTAACTGAGCTCACATAACCACCTTTCTTGTTAAAGGGTGTAATCTGCCAGCACTGAACAACAGTTGCTTACAGGCCCCCTACAGATGCATATGCAATCATCAGAAGGTCAGCCTGTCCAAGGAAACTATTTCTGTGCAAAGGAGGGAAATACACAATGCAAATGATTCTTCATCTTATCCCAGCTGATGCTAACTGCCTCAGGGCCTACCACTCCTGCACAGAACTATGTAGAACTACCTAGTATCCTCCAGAGAAATGAACACTTTATCTAAATGGGTTTTTATTTCCATGAGGCTTTGAAAGTGCAGTCAGAAGGTAGTTTATTTTGAGGAAAAGCTACCTAAAGGGGCATTTTCTTTTTTTTTTTTTTCTCCTTGTACTTTACTAAGTCAAAAATGGGCCTGGTTTGCTTAGAGTCAATCATAATGGCAGGGAAGCATGAAAGTAGAGATGCAAATCATTCACTCCCTCTGTACAGTTGGCCCTCCCTTAAGTTCAAGCCAAATGAATAGAATGTATTGTGATTGTTGTTGTTCTTAGGGTTTTTCCTCTCATGCCTTTCCTTCTGTACCTTTCCCAATATATGTGTCATATAGAAGCATGAAAATGCCCCATTATTATGAGATGTAGCATGAGCCAATCATGTAACTGGAAATTTAAATTACATAATCTTGTCCTCACCAACATTCTAACACAAAAACATCATGTAAGAGGACCGGTGCTATTAACCAACAGTCCTTGCTGCTAGGGAGGTTTAGGTTGGCAGATTGTCTGAGTTAGAAAGGGTTGAGTGTCCCACACTAAAGCCAGCTTTAATATGGCTCCTTAAGGAATATGGGAGCTACCTAAGCAGGGTTGAAACTGTTCTAGTTTGAGGGAAAAAAAAAAGATTAAAATTTCTTTATCAGTGATGAGATCAGGCCCATGAGTGCATGCTTCATTTCCATTCTGAGAAAGATAAAGAGACCAAGTCTTTGTTTTCTTTTTCTTTCTTTTTTTTTTTTAATTTCAATAGCATTTTATTTTACTAAATACATGTAAAGATAGTTTCAACATTTGGTTTTGTAAGACTTTGTGTTCCAAAATTTTCTTCCTCCCTCCCTTACCTTCCCCTCCCCAATACAAGTAATCTGAAATAAGTAAATATATGCAATTCTAAGAAATCAATTCTTAATAGTAATAATACTAAAATTCATTATGTTGTAGAGAAATACAATTGCAATAGTATTTAAATGAATATCTGCTCTTTTCAATACAAAAAAATCAGTAGATCTTTCTCTTATCTCATTTGATATATTTTTGTGCTAAATGTATCATTTACATTAGATAAGTCCAGTCATCCTGAATAGTTCACCATATTTTTAACTAAAAATTCCAATAGATAAAGTTAGTATATGAAAGAAAGATAAAAGCAGGGCCAAGGGAAGTTATATAGAGGGTACCTTACAAGAAAATGTAATCAAGGGTGACCTTTTGAAAAAACTATCTCATAAGCATCAAATTCCTTAGAGGTCCTTTTATCCCCATGTGTGAGAGAGAGAGCCACCTTCAGTGAAGGTTGAGAAAAAACATGAGGTCTTCCTCTCCAGAGGCTTGCTGAAGATTCTGGCTCACATGAAAGGTCCTGAATACTGCACACAGATCACACGTTAAACCTTTTCTTCTCCGTCCCAGAGGAGCCCTGGATTAATGAGACTGATAAACTCTAGCTTACCCTTTAGCCTGGTTAGCTCCCTCTGTGGAGGACACAGCTTATTATCACAAAGTGCAGTCCTGTTGTGGCCATTGTTACTCAGCCATCTTGGAACAACTAGCATCATCCAGAAAAGTTTTCCTCCTTGATCTTTTGCATGTAAGTTGGAAATATACAAATGTCCCAGTTCCCTGAATGCATCAAAATGTCATATTATGAGGACAATGCTTGGAGTATAAGCACCTTCAATTTATTTTTTCTTTCTCTTCCAAAATATCTATCCCAGTTATTTCCATATTTTCATCCTGTTATTTCCATAGTCTTTTGGGGGGAAGTGTTAAGGCTTAAATAAAAAAAAAATTGGTTTCAAAATATCTTATGATATTTGTAAAAGTCATGTGATTCAAGTAGAAACCCTATACCTTGGTAGTCCCCTAAAAGAAATGCATGCATTTTTACTCTTTGATGAAATATTGTCAAGTACTAGAGAGGTAATAATTGCATGTAGATAGCATCCCATGAATGTTGGCTATTCTAATTTGTATATCTCTCTACAACATTAAACTATTTTATTGAGCCTTCCAGAACCAAAATATTAATTCTCAGAGGTGACTTACAACTAATACAGTAAATAATTCTTTCTCCCTCTTGCATTCAAGATCTCTCATATGG
This sequence comes from Sminthopsis crassicaudata, assembly GCF_048593235.1. Classification (NCBI taxonomy): domain Eukaryota; kingdom Metazoa; phylum Chordata; class Mammalia; order Dasyuromorphia; family Dasyuridae; genus Sminthopsis; species Sminthopsis crassicaudata. Next base: position 186,332,994 of record NC_133617.1, on the reverse strand, counting down.
TATGCTCATTCTCTCTATGGTTTATCTTGTATCTCTATCAATTTCTACTTAAAATCAACTGCAGAGAAATTGTGTGTAATTTGATTTTGTACCATATTTCTCTCATCATTGTCAATCCATTTCATAAAAAATATGTTTATACAGAGAATACTGAAATAAAGCTAATTCCTTTTTACTTTTTAAAATGGGTTAGTAATGAAACATTAATTCCTTTCTGATACAAAAATATCAAATAATGAAATCACATCATTATTATGTTAAGTTCCAAAGGAGTAAGGTGACATTGTTAGAGTTTAGATCTTTCCTCCTCCTTTTTGTACAAAATGGTAATCAAAATAATAATAATAAAATATCAATAAGTTCTTTTCTGAAAGTATTAATATTCATACTGGGGTTGGTATAATGTCACTGCAAAAATTGCAGTGTTTACACAGAAGGCATGAAATTCCAGGTGTTATCTCTTATAAATAGTTAAGCTTTAGTAATAATAATGCAGAAATGTTATCACCTTGAATTATCCCTTCCTTTCATGAAAGTTATTCTATAACACAAGGTATGCATGCAGAATTTTTTTTTGCATGACAAAAACTAATGCTTTGGATTTTCTGGCATTTGCTGGGATAAAATCCTAACCTTAATGTAGATATGCATATTTAAAGATAAAGATAATTCTTTTGCTATCATGGAGAGCAAAAGCAAATGTGGAAAGCACCAGATGGCTTCTGGATTTGTAAATCTAAAACCCTTTCCAGCGTAAAACTTAAAATGAAACGTGCTTTTCTTGATACCACATGGCTTTTCCCTTAGCAAGTCAATAAATCCTTACTAAATTTTGGTATCAACACTTGTCAAAAATTTAGGATAGAAGAAAAAAGAAAAAAAATACTTTCCATGAAGATAACTTGACTGAAACCACATACAAGTGTACAAGTACGAGCTATATAGTCACCGGTAATTAGAATTTGAAACAGTGGGAGAGATTTTTTCCCCCTGAGGCAACTGGAGCTAAGTGACTTGTCCAGCATCACACAGCTAGGAAGTGTTAAGTGTCTGATGCCAGATTTCAATTCAGGTTCTCCTGACTTTAGGGCTGGTGCTCTATCCACTGCCCCAAGGTAATCTATTTCTAATCTGTTAATTTACAGATGAGCAAACTGAGGTCTAGGTTAATTGACAGGTGCAAGGTTACATAGCTAGTAAATGGCAAAACCATACAATGAAATGTGTAATGATTATAGAAACAGAAGAACTGAATTCAAATATTGCTTTTGATAATTAAAATTCCTATGATATTAGGCAATAAACAATAATCCTGAGCCTCAGTTTCCTCAACCCTAAAATAGCTATTGGATTAGAAAGCTTCTGAGGTCTCTTTCCACTTTAGATCATAATATCATAGGAAATTACATGTAAAATTACAAGCAACCTGAGTGGCTATCTAGTCCATCAATTATTTTATAGATGAAAAAGCAGGCTTGGAAAAAGTTTATTAATTTGATGAGGAGTCACACATCTAATACATAGATGATTTTCAGAACTTACCTTACATCTTGGAAATATTTACACTGTTTTATGAAGTAAAATGAAATGGCAATTCTCAGAATTATACAAGGGATAGACTGAGTTTCTTGGGAGCAAGAACTTAGGGTAGGGTGAATGATCTGGTCATTCTGGAATTTAGCTCTGGATTTTAGAAAAATTCCTTTGGCAGCTAGTGAAGGATGGATGAAATGATGAGAGATTTGATCTAGAGAGATCAGTTGGAATACTACTGCAATAGCCTGTCTGAGAGTCGATGAAGACTGGAAATAGGGTGGTTGTTATAGAAGTGGAGAGAATTTAATAAAGAAATTACAATAAATTACAAAATTTGGTTTTAGATATTTGGAGTGAGATAGAAGTTGATGATAGTGAAGCTAAACTTTTGGATAACTAGAATAATGGTGACCTTGACAATGGTAAGATACTATAGATCATTGGTTGATTAGAAGGGGAGGCTGGAACAGAGATAATGAGTTCCTTTGAACACATGTTAGTCTCCAGATACTTAAACAACATTTAGTTCTAAAATATCCAACAGGCAGTTGTTGATAGAGGAATGGAGCTCAGAAGAGAGCCTAAGGCTGTACAAATAGATCTGGGAATCATCTGCTTAAAGATGATAATTGAACAACAAGCATTTACTGAATTTTTCCCAGAATCCTAATATCACACATGTGAATATTGTGCTAAGCTTGGCAAGAATGACTTAAATAAATAAAGATGACATAGTCTCTGCCCTAAAGGCAGACAAGACTACAGTGATACATATAAAACAATTAGAAAACAGAATACAAAACTGGTATTCAGAATGAATTAGAGAGAGGATGCACCAGTTAGAATAGAGTCATAAGGTAAAGAAGGCCTGGATAAGGGGATAGGCAGTAAGAATGTAAGACAAGTATCAATAAAGGAAGAAAAACAGGCAGAGCTTGTTAATAGATAGACCAAATTATTCTCTTTATGAATATACTTTGTGGGTCAAAGGGTTATTAAGTTGTGGATTATTCTTCAATTAACCAACCTGGCTGATGATTTAAAGTCCTTTGATTTTATCTTAATCTAATGACATAATGTCCTAGTAACCATATTCAGAATTCAGAGAAGGAAGAGATCAGAGTGTAGTAAAATGCTTTCTTTATTAAAATGGTTTGATTGGTTGGGATGCTTCAGTGAAAGTAAAGCTGGCTTATATGGCTAGTTCTCTTTGCTAGCCAGTAAGGGATTTTTTTTCAACTCATCCCTTTTTGGTATGACAAGAAAATAAATACAAGAGCTTGTTATTAAATATTTGTGAGAGAGGCAGCTTAACCATTAGGTATACATAAAATATTATAATTTAGAAATGCTAGAACAAATAGAAAGGAAAGACCCAGATTGCAAAGATCTGATAGAATATTTTTGACTTGACATGTGTACATACCTAAACATATATGTATATGTTTACAAACATAATTATTACACATATGAGTTTAGTTTAGGAGCCAATATTTCCTCCAAAAGAAGTAGCTTAAAAAAATATTAACAAGCAGGTCCCAAGTTTCTGTAATACAAATTACCTTCTCACTTGAGGCCAACTATACGCAGAATTGTGAAATAAACAACATTTACACTTAGTATTCATTTCACCTGACTCCTGTGCCTTTTGAAAGCCTTTCCTCTAGGCCAGCCCTATTGGACTGCACATCCTTCAGGTACTTCTGCCATCAGAATTTATTATTGTTATGTTTCCTTCTCCAACTCATACAAATTTACTTGCCCCTTCCTCAAGACTCATTTATCTGATAAATGATTCAACAACGCTTTGTTAAGCATGCAGTCATTGTTTCCTCTATCAGCCTGCTTCCAGACCCCTTATTTTCTTTTAGTTTCTCTATTACTAAACCTCCCTGATAATTGCAGTGGTATCTGGATTCACAAAGTTCTCTTTTACAGTTTACATAAATATAGAAGATTGTGAAATATTTATGTGATTAAAATTATGTAGACCTGATCTGAACTTAAAAACAGTATAGTTGTATTCTGGTGTTTATGGTCCCAGGGCCATTAAAAGTTTTCAGCACCACTAGTATGAAGCCACAACAATGAAATCCACTAGAACGGGTTTTTACATTGGAAAAAAATGACAGAAATAGCAACGCTTATAATTAATTCAAAAGCAGCATAATAGCAGAGTATACTGGGGCCATAACCTGAGAGACTTGGGTTCAAACTACCTCTGACATTTGCCACTTATGTCATTTAAACTCTGTATGCCTCTGGCAACTCTCTAAGATATAAATATCAATTCACAGAAGAACATTGCCATTATAGGGCAATAGATATAAAATGGCACCTCAGAATTCATCTTGTACAAATCCTTTGCTATACACTTAAAAAAAAAAAAAAAAAAAAAAGAGGCCCAGTGAGATAAAGTCATTTCCCCAGGGTCACAGATAGACATCTAGTTCCCCTTGGTAAAGAAATTATATAATTATCCAATTAATCAACTGACTTTATCTGTTAAGCTGAACAGTAACTGCTCAAGGCATCATATATATTCTCTCATTTCTCCAATCTATAACACCAGTTTAATATTGTCTTTTTTTTCCCCTCTATTACTTCTTACTGAGTTACATTCTTTAAGGTCCCAAATTATTTATATATCTTCAGAAGAAATAGGCATAGTAAATAGTGATTTGTAATAGCTTTAGTAAATAGCTATATGTTCTGATAAAAATTTTCACCATGAGTAATTATGTATCAATCCATTTATGATTTAAACGTTTTATTCTTAAGGAAGTGGTAGAAGCACATAATTAGATATTATGCACAAATTCACAAAGCTAAAAATTCAGGATGGGTTTAAGTCTTATCTATGACGCATGCTGTCTATGTGAGCCTGAATAAATAACTTCTCATCTTCAGAATGGTTCCTTTACCATTTGTGGGGTATTTTTTGGCCAAGTACACAGGAAATACAAAGTACAAAGAAAATAGGGAAAAATAGATTAGACATTATTTAAAGAGGGTTCACATAATTATATTATGAAAAAAAGGAGAAAAGAGGAACAAATTCAACAAGCTATAAATGGATTTGTGTGGATAATGCTGGTAGAGTTACCCATGCAGCAAAAGAAACAGCTGAGAATTTTATGCCATCCTTGTTTTGTGCAAAATTCACATTTATTCCTCTTTTCATTTCATATTTGGTACGTCATGTCATTTAAATACAACTAACAGAACACTCACATAGGTGGCCAGTGGGAAGTCTTAGTAGAAAAAAAAAAAATTGCATCCTTACCTAATTTATGACCTTCTCTCACAGCTGTCTCTGTGGAAATCCTGAGGTCACATTTTGAAGGAACAAAGCAAGAATTGAGGATGAGGTAGGAGAATTCCTGAGGGCTTGATCTAGAACAGCTGCTCCCAGCGGTACACATTTTGGCAGTGTGTTAACCCATGATGTGAAGACCTAAAGGGAAAAAAAAACAACTTTTTTTTTCTTTAATCCCAAAAGGAACATTTTCTAAAATCAAATAAGAATGCTGTATACACCTAATTTCTTATGAGGCTTCTCAGACACCCTATCAGTTTTATTTCATGACATATATTATCTATCCCATGGCTCTCAATATGTAACCTTATGTTCCCAAAGATGAAGAATCTGATACACAAGGAAGATGTGTGATTCACATGAGGTTAAGAAGTACATCAATAATGTTGGGTTTTTGGTCCACAGTGAAATTCTCTGAAAACTACCAAAGTGATTCATGGAGTTTGCTTATACAACAAAAAAAAGCATGTATTTTATTTTTCCTAGTTTTTATATGCACCTTTAACATTATTTTGATTGTTCTAATAGACATGCAGAATAGAAGCATTATAAAGCTACTGGAAAACACTCAGTATTTGTAGTTGCTCGTGAAGTTTGGCTCACAATGAGTTCATGCAGAGGCTAGATAATGACTTTCAAAAACATAACTAGCATGTGGTAAGTAAAGATTTTCCTCAAATTTCATGGACAGTATTATTTTTCTGCAGTTAGCCATAATTTTGTCTCATAATTTTTCTTCCATCCTTCCTTCCTTCCTTCCTTCTTTCCTTCCTTCCTTCCTTCCTTCTTTCCTTTTTTCCTTCCTTCCTTCCTTCTTTCCTTCCTTCATTCCTTCATTCCTTCTTCCCTTTCTTATTCCCTTCCTACATCTCTTTCTCCATTCTTAACTTTCTCCCTACCTCAAACCCTTCTTCCCTCTCTCCTTCTCTTCCCCCTTCTCTCCCTCCATTACTTCCTTCTTTCTTTCCTTTCTTCCTTCCTTCTTCCTTCCTTTCCTCATTTCTTTGCTTTTTTTTTCCCTTTTCAGTTATTATCATAATATCTGTGGGTCTTTAGTGTCACTTCTTCAATTGTAGCTATTTCCTTTCTTCCTCTTCTTTTGCTTCTTTTTCCCTTTATTTTCTTCCTTTCTTCCTTCCTCTCTCCCTCTCTTCCTTTCTCTTTCTTTCTTCCTTACTTTCTTTCTTTTTCTTTCTTCCTTCCTTGCTCTTTTTCTCTCTCTTTTCTAAGTTTCTTTCTTTCTTTTCTTTTGTTCTCTCTCTCTCTTTCTGTTTCTCATTCTTTTTTCCTTGCTTCTTGGGATAAATTATGTAAATTAAATAATTTTTCCTTGATGATTATCTTTCAGTGGCATAGATATATTAAATCATTTTTATTAAGTAGCCATCAATTTGGAAGCATGCCCAAAGTACTATAAAACAGTGTATACTCTTTCATCCAGTAATGTTTCTACTGGATTGGTATTCCCAAAGAGAGCACAAAAGATGGAAAAGAATCCACATGTGCTGAAATGGTAGTAGTAGCCCTTTTTGTAGTGGCAAGCAACTGAAAATTGAGTGAGTAGCCCTTAGTTGGGGAATGGGGAATAAGTTATGATATATGAATATAATGGAATATTATTATTCTACAAGAAGCAATGAGTAGGCTGATTTCAGGTAATAGGAATATGATTTTTTTCCAGGAATTAGCAGGTTATTGCTTAGAAACTGGATCTTAGAAGTAGTTAGGGATTCTGAAATTATGATATATACACTATTCATGTTATATTTGACAGAAAGTTTTTTGTTTTGTGTTTTTTGTTTTTATTTTTCATCCTAAGTTAGGTATATGTTGTTACACATGAGGAGATGGCTCATCAAATATTATCTTGAGAAACAGAAGCCAGAGGCTTAGAAGTCAATGACTAAAGAAGGAAAATGCAGGAAAGAACAGAGAAGCCAACAGGATAAATTGTTTATAGAAACCCAGACATCAGAAAGTATAAGACAAAATAGTTAACACAGAGCTCTGAGAAATTAACAAAGCTCAGAAGTTGATAGAAGCTCAAACCAGTTGCTCATAATCTGTTATATAGCAGAGACTGTACTAGGGGAGCTGATTTGATTGGAGAAAAAATTATGTTGTTTGAAGACATTGTGGGAGAAAAAGAGATTTCCCTACTATGGTTGAAGAACTGATTGAGTTGAAAGGCTATTTTGCCATCCCATGCCCAATGCTATCTAAAACTTAAGAGGCAAAAATTATCAAGGGCTTACCTGGTTGGCCATTTATTGTCCTTTATTCTCTAGCTTATAAAGTTATTGACTACATCTCTTAAAATCTATACAAAGCAAGACCTTCCAGCAACAGTTAAAGGAAACTGAATGCCATGCTATGTCTAGCTATGTGAGAAGACCCGGGAACTGTGCAGACCCATGGCTTAGATTATTGTTAGCTATGAGCCAAACACTGCTTTAGTAATCAGGGAGTGGCAGAAAAGCAGTCTCATCCAGTAAGAAACAAGAGAGGTTCAGAAAAAACAATGGTTTTATAGATCTAGTGACATGTTACTCAATCTTCAAAAAATAACCCACAATATCCAGCCTTGAAGTCTTGAATTGCCCTGAATACATTGTTTCCCTACTCATGTGCCTCATTATTGGGGTTTTCTGAATATGCTCCCATTTTCCACATGCATCCCTCTCCTTTTTGTCCACATTGTATGTATTAGTGGGAAAGTGTTATCCTGCTTTCATATTCCCCCTAAACTATCTCATAGGGTTTTCTTACTTTTTTTTTTCTTGATTAATAAATATTTCATGATAAACATTTAACAGTGCAATTTGCACCGATTTGTATAAATGGGATTACCTGGGTGATACATATACAACAGTTATAATTGTTGCAAAATATTTTTGCTTCATATCAAAAAAAAAAACCCACAAAACTATGAGAATAAGTTATAAGTGATGTAATGGTTGGTTCATACAGATTCACACTTTCTTAAAACTGAAAGTAGTATCCATCTAAAACTAAGAGTAAGGCTTATTTGTAACAGAAATAAATTTGAAACCTTCCTGATAAGATCAGAACTAAAGCAAGGATATTCATTATAACCACTAGTATTCACTAGCTATATTGAAACTCTAGGTATAGCAAAAGACAAGAAAAAATAAATTGAAGTCCTAAAAACAGGCAATAAGGAAACAAAATTTTACTCTTTGAAAATAATGTGATAATATATTAAAGAACCCTAGAGAATTAACTAAAAATTAGTAGAATAATCAACAACTTCAACAAAGTTGCAGGGCATGAAATAAACTTACCTAAATTATCATTTCTATATACGATCAACCAAATCCAGAAGAAAATTATAGAAAAAGAAAATATTTTAAAGCAATTGCAGAAAACATAAAATATTTGGAAATTTAGTAATTTCTTATGAGTAGCCTGTTAATAAATTGACAATTCATACTTATGATACTTTACTTATTCAATGCCATACCAATGAAATCACCAATAAATTATTTTATAAAGCAAGGAAAAAAGTAGGAACAAAATTTACCTGGAAGAGGAAAAGGTCAAGAATATTAATGGAATACATGAAAAAATATGTCAAGGAAATCTCCCTAACAGTTACAGATTTAAATTTATATTACAAAGTGGTAATCATCAAAACAATCAGGTCTTGACTAAGAGATGAGTGATATGTTACCTTAGTAAGCTAATGTTTGAAAAATACAAAGATTGAGCAAGAATTCACTATTTGACAAAATTTCTAAAAAAAGTTTTTATTTGAAAAAAATTAGGTATAGATCTCCATCTCATGCCACATACCAAAATAAGTTTAAAATGAGTACATAGTTTGGGCATAAAGGGCAATAGCATAAGCAAATTAGTACAGGGAAGGATAATTTATTCATTAGATGTTTGGAGACGGGAAAATTCTATGACCACAAAAGAACTAGAAAACAATTTAAAAGGCTAAGTGGGCAACTTTAATCACATTAATTAATTAATTTATTTATTCATTTTTTTTCATAAACAAAACCAATAGAAACAAGATTAAAAGGAAAGCACAAAGCTGGGTGGGGGAAATTACTGCCCATATTTCAGATAAAAGTCTCATTTCTAAAATATATAAAGAACTGTTTCAAATTATAAGAATATAAGTCATTCCCTAATTGATAAATGGCCAAAGAATATGAACAGACAATTTTCAGATGAAGAAATTAAAGCTATTTCTAGTCATATGAAAAAATGCTTTAAATGACTAAGAGAAATGCCAATTAAGACAAATCTGAAGTACCACTATATACTTCTCAGATTGGCTAAGATGATGTGAAAATATAATGATGAATGTTGAAGGGAATATGGAAAAATTGAGACACCTTGTTGGTGGCTCAGTTGTGAACTGATCCAACCATTCTGGAGAGCAGTTTGAAACCATCCCCAAAGGGCTATCAAAGTGTGGATTTTTTTTGTTGTTTTCTTGCATTTTGTTTTTTTTCTCACTTTTTTCCCCTTTTGATCTTATTTTTCTTGTGCAGCATCATAATTGTGGAAAAATTAATAGAAAAACTGCACATGTTTAACATGTATTGGATTACTGGCCTCTGGGGTGTTGTGGAGGAAAGGGAAGGATACACAAAAAATAGAGCAAAAGATTGTACAAGGGTGAATGTTTAAAGATATCTATGTATATAATTTGGAAGTAAAAAGCTTTACTATTAAAAAATAAAGCAGTGTGCTTTTCTTTTTAAAATAATTAATTAATTAAAAATAAATGACAGGAGTAAAGAAAAATGTATCTACTGAATCTATAAAAAAGAAAAGATTTAACAACTGAACAAAAGATAAAGAGGATTGTGGGAACTTAAGTAGATCATTCTGATTACATAAAATTAAAAAGATTTTGCACACTAGAAATAATGCAGTCACAAATAAAAAAATTAGGAAATTGGAAAGAGATTTTTTTATAGCAACTTTCTCTGTTAAAAATCTTATTTCTCAATATATATGGAATTGAATAATAAAAATAAGAGAATGTTGATTCCCCTATTGGTAAATGATGAAAGAATATGAATCAGCAATTTTCAGAAGAAATCAAAGTTATTAATAGTCTCATGAAAAAATGCTATAAATCACTCTTGGTTAGAGAAATACAATTTATAAGTTTTGAAATACTTTATAGTTATCAGACTGGCTAACATGAGAAAAAAAAAATGGAAAATGAGAAATTCTTCAGGGAATGCGAAAAAATTGGGATCCTAATGTTCTTTTTGTAGAGTTGTAAAAGATCAGATTACCAAGAAATACAATTTGGAATTATGCCCCAAAGATATAAAACTGTGCATAACCTTTAACCTAATCATACCACTACCAAGTTTTCATCTCAAAGATATAAAAAGAAAAGGGGAAAGGATCTATTTGTACAAAAAAATTTATAACAGAAACTTAATTTATTGTTAGAAATGTTTGCATATAATCAAGAACTATTTAATGAAATATATTTTTAAAAATTAAAATAAAATGGAAATTAAACTGAAATGTGTGTTGTGTATAATATTGTTTTTTAAGGATTCAAAATGTTAACACTTACACAGGTAAACATTAAGCAGTTAATCATAATCCCCTGCTTGTATTAAGTTATTAGCCATGACTTATCTCTGTTCCTTGAACAGTAAAGTAATTCAGTTTAGTTCCAATGGTCTTGTGATAGAGAGAGCCATCTCCATCCAGAGTGATGACTGTGTGGACTGAATTTGAATTACAACATAGTATTTACATCTTTTTTTTATCATTTTTGCTTGAATTTTGTTTTCTTTCTCTTTTTTTCCTTTTTGAGCTGATTTTTTTAATTGTAGAAAAAAAAAGGGTGGGAAGGAAGAGAGAAGTAATTAGACCCCAATTGTCTCCATCTGAATATAGAATTTGTAAAATTGTCACTAAATCCCTGTAGTTTAATTTAACAGAAACCTCTATTAGGTGCAAGATTCAGTGCCTCAGAGAAAAAGATGAAAACATGATATAAAAATCAATCTGGAAGGAGAAGACTCTCAGGATCTCTGGCCAGAACAGAAACCTCCTGATTAATATGAATTGGTACAAAGTGAACAGAACTAGGATAATAATATACTACTATGACTACAACAATATCAATGGAAAAACAACAACCACCATAAATAAATTTAAACTGAGAGCCCAGAAACTATAATGATGAAGTTTGGCCCCAAAGAAAAAATATAAGAAGGCACCATTCTGAAGCCCACCTTGACAAGCCAAATAATTATATCAGTTATATATGTGAAGTTAGGGTATACATATTTTCATATTAACTATATTGTATTAAAAAAGTCAAAATGACTGACATTGTGTGTATTGATTTTCATTGACATATTGATTTTTCATTATGATTTTCTTTATGTGTCATTGACATGTCATCAGTATGTAAATGTTTATGTGGTTTCTTTATGTGTTATTGGTATGTATAATTTTACATGTTTACTTGGCATGTCATTGGTTATTGAAGCATTGTTATTTTTTCTTGGCTGCCATTATCATGTCACTGATATGTTGAATTGTTGATGTAGTTTTCTTGGTGTGTCACTGGTGTGTTGATTTTTCATGATGAGTTTTCTTGTTGTGTCATTGGCATGTCATTGGCTGTTGAAATTTTACATGATTTTTTCTTGGCATGTTTATTTTTTAATGTGATTTTGCCATGTCATTGGCATGTCATTATAGTATAATTGTAATGTTGAGGTTTTGATGTGGTTTTCTTGGCATATCACTAGTGTGTCATTGGCCTGTTTAATTTTTCACCAATATTTTCTTGATATATTGAATTTTTGCATTGGTTACATGTTTTTGGTGTGTTGAATTTTTGATGTAGTTTTCTTAGTGTGTCTTTGGCATGTTGATTTTTACCATGATTTTCTTGGTGTGTCATTGGAGTGTTGAATTTTTAGTGGGGTTCTCTTGGCATATTATCAATTCATTTTAACCTGTTTTATTCTATTGAGTACCTAGATTTAAAAAAAAAAAAAGTCCTATTACCACTCATCCCTAGTTAAACTTCTTTCTATAGTACCCTACTTACAATACATAATCTTCTTAATTACCCACATAATTGTGATGACTAGGTCTACTAAAATTTTATACTGTGGTATCTCAACTAAGCCTTCATTGTTGCATGCTGATCTCTGTTCTGATTGCTTTTTTCTCATTTCCTCATTGTCTGTTTGAAATATGTTTTACTCTCTTCAAGCTTCAAGTACATGGAGAGGAATAATACATAGGAAGAATGAAATAATAGAAAGAGACAAAATTAAGAAGGACTTTAAAATGTCAATTAAAAGAGTTTATATTTTATCCTAAAGGTTATATTGGATTGTATTGAGTAGAAGGGTATATGAATTTGAGAAAATAATTTTGTTATTTAAGAGAAGATAGAATATATGATGGGAGTCTTACTATCTCTGTGCAGTAAATATTTGTAAATGTAATATTTTTCAATCATTTCCAACTCCTCATAACCTCATTTAGGGTTTTCTTGGCAAAGATACTGGAGTGGTTTGCCATTTCCTCCTTCAGTTTATTTTGGAGATGAGGAAACTGAGGGAAACAGGGTTAAGCGATTTACCAAAGGTTACATCTATTATGTGTCTGAGGAAAGATTTGAATTCAGAAAAATAAGTCTTCCTGACTTTAGGTCTGGCAGTCTATTCACTAGGCCACCTAGCTGCCCTAATTGTAATAAAACACAAATAGTTTTATTATTGTCAATTAAGTTCACAAATAATATTTAACTTTAGCAATAAAAATCTGATATAAATATGTGATTCCTTCATGGATTAAAATGTGTACCTGAATGAAACTAGACCTATGTGGCACATATTATTATGGGAGTTAACACTATCCTCAAATCACCAACTTTGATACTTTTTTTTTTTTAAAGGGAAAGCTTGAGACAAGGTGAGGGGTAGTATATGGTGTAATGCACCACTCTCTTGCTGAGGCAGGATTTAGCTCTCCCTGACTCATAGATAGGCAATTAATGACCTATTATCAATGGGCCACCCACTAATTAGATCTGCTGAAATTTGGATATTAATGTTATATTGCAATAGCCTGTTGATAAAATTGTCCATGATTTGCCACACAATAGAATGAGCACAATTAGAATAGGGGATTCATGGTAAAGTGCAGAAAAAAAGTCACCAGCCCAATATGTGCCAATTTCTTCAGCCCCAGATTAAGCATGAAGATCTGAGAAATTTCTTTCTCTTTAAAGATTGTCCCTGCTGCATAAAACTCGGGAGTCTTACAGGATAGTTTGCTAGCTATTTCCATAGGAAGGCTGAGAGCATAGTTTCAGCCAGAGATTGGCTAATTTTATAACTGTAATCATGATTCTAAACTATAATCTAAGAACCAACGAATAAATCAGGGATTACTTTTTGGTTTGGGGGGGGTTATTGGGAGGAAGGGAGGAAGTACAATAGATTATACTATAGAAACAAAAAGGAACAATCATGAGGAGTGAGCCCATTTCTCTTTCCAGACCAATAAAGAAAATGATACAGTCTGGGGAAATTCAGTACTCCTTAGTCATACACATAATTGTTTTCTGAATAACTTCTAGGTCCTTCTCTTGTTATATTCACTTAATCTGGCAAAAGGATGCATGTAGCCAGAAAGTAGCTCAAATTGGTGAATGTATAGGAACAGAAACTGAATGTGTGAGTAACCTGATTTTTTTTTGTCTCCATAAATGTGCAGCACATTCCTGCTGTTTGTCTTGTGTTGGGCCTAGTGGAACAATCTGGTCAACAATGGCCCCTTCAATCTAGATTCCTAGAGGGAGTGTTTAAGGGAGGAAAGTAATGTTGACAGAACAACTGATGAGTTCTAAAGTATAACCATTAGGCACTTAAGAAATTGTTTCAACCTGGATATGCATTCTGATCTGACTTACTCATGCTTGGTTCATTCAATTGTGCCTGAGTAGCTTATTTACCACTTCAGTATAAAGGAATGCACCCCTGGAGGGTTTGGGGCCCTCTCATGCCAGCATTAGATAGGGCTGACCAGTTCTTTATTGTAGGGATCCTGACATCTCTGGAGAGTAAGACAAAAGGCTGAGACCCAAGGTGGCTGTGTAATTAAAGAACATATGCCCTTTCTTTCAATATCAATAAATTATAATGAGATGAATTCCCTCTCACTCTCTCAAATTTGTAACCAAACAATTACACATAAAGGGAGTGGCTGAATAATGTTCAATAATGGCAGCCTATGTTCATAAAGCTTTTTACATTATTTCATTTAACTTAATTTATTAAGTATGTATTATGTGCCAATCACTGTTCTAAGAAAGAATAATACAAAATCACAAATAAAACTATTTCTTCACTTCAAAGAAAAACCGTTGATAATCTAGTCAACAGAATGCCGGCATCATTCCTCTGTTATTTATCTCTAATTTCTTGTTTTGTACATAATTTGTATATTGTCTCTAGCATCAGATGTATACATGTGTCACAGTGTATATGTACCATCAGACTGCACTCTTTGAGAACAGGAATTCTTTCTTTCTTTCTTTCTTTCTTTCTTTCTTTCTTTCTTTCTTTCTTTCTTTCTTTCTTTCTTTCTTTCTTTCTTTTTTTTTTCTTTCTTTCTTTCTTTTCTTCCTTCCTCCCTTCCTTCCTTCCTTCCTTCCTTCCTTCCTTCCTTCCTTCCTTCCTTCCTTCCTTCCTTCCTTCCTTCCTTCCTTCCTTTCTTCCTTCCTTCCTTCCTTCCTTCCTTTAGATCGATTCCCAGTGTTTAACATTGTATGTGACATAGTCTAAGCACTTAATAAATATTTGTTGAATGATTGTTAAAATAGCTCTGTGAGGCTACTAATGACAACTTGCATTTATATAGACTTTTGTATCCACTGCTTTGCCTGAGTTTACCTCCAAGAAATAAGATACCTTTCCTAGGAAAAACTTTTATATCTATATTTATATCCATATCTGTCTATCTAATATATACATATATATATATATATATATATATATATATATATATGTTCCCATAGCTTAACATGGTACCTAGCACATATTATGGATTTAACAAATGTTTACTGAATTAAATTGGATAGTATTCAATACAGCTTCCTCATAGCAATCCTATGAGATAAAAGTGTCAATTTAAAGCTAGAAGTGTTCTCATAGGCTATTTAATTCAACCCAATGATTTTAGAGAGGAGAAAACTGAAATTCCTCAAAATTCTTCAAAATAAACATGTAGTATAGTCTGGACTGTAACACTAAATTCGGTTCTCTTACCACTGTTTTATGCTGTCTCTTAGGCAGGTAGAAAATTTAAGTAACATTTACTATAGCCACTTCACAACTGAAAAAAAAACTGAGAAAATATAACTTAGGAATTTTTGCTCAGGGTCATACAAATAATAGGAGAGCCATAATTGAAACTCATTTCACTTAAGTGGCACAATAGATAAGAGCACTAGGCCTGGATCCTAAGCTCTTAATCGCTATACCTTAGTTTCCTTAACTCTAAAATAAGGATAATGATAGCACTTACCTCCCAGAGTTGTTGTGATGAATAAATAAGATAATATTTATAAAGTGCTTAACATAATTTCTGGCTTGTGGTAAGCTCTTAATATATAAATGATTACTTCCTTTTTTCCTCCCTTCTTTCCTTTTTTTTTCTTTTTTTTTTCTTCTTTCTTTCCTTCCTTTCTTCCTTCTCTCTTTTCTTTCATTTCCTTTCACTATAATCCAGTATTCTTTTTATACACCACACTGACTTCTTTGACAAAAACCTGGATAGAACAGAAAATTCAGAAGGGACAGGTTCTTCTTCCCTTTATACAAGATACAGAATATTTGTATCTTACAGGAAAACCTGCTATGATTCATTGACTGTGAAGGAAATGCTTTCCCATCCTCCATAAGTATAAACCACTTTGGTTAATTCTTATTTTTCATACCTTTGCTGATCTTGAACAAATGTCAAATTAAGACAAGCAGAGAATATGTCACTAATGACATATCTGGTCCTATAATAAAAGCTAGCATTTATATAATACTTCATATACATTATCTTACACCAATGGTTAGAAGGTAAGTGATATTATCCTCCTTATTTTATAGAGCAGGAAATTGGCCAAATGATCCAATAACTTGCTAGTATCACAAAGCTTGAAATTAATCAAGATAGATCTTGAATTCAGGTCTTTCTGACTGAAATTTAACATTCTATCTACTGTGTTCTTCTAGTTTCTCAGGTACATTTCATTCAAGTCAGTATTTTGAAAAGATGAAGAAGAATCCCATTGAAGTAGCTTGTTATAGATCTCTTTCCCATCTTTCTTCCAATCTTATATAGATCCTAAAATTTCATAAGTAATACATTATTGAATTTTGAAAATATTCAGTCTTCAAATATCACATTATAATGCAAATGTCACTTAAGGAAGAATAGCACTATGAGGCTTTATCAGTTGTCACTTTGGGTTGAAGGGAGTTATTACACTGAACTGAGAACAAAATCTTGAAAATACAAGACTTAATACCCAGGAGGAGATAAGAGGACCAGAAGGAGTAAAAGATAAATAAAAGGGAAAGCAAAAGGTCATTGACTTTGCAGTTTGGTTTGGTCTGGCCTTTCTTTTTTCATATTCAGTGATAGGAAGAAAAAAATTGGGAGAAAATGAGCTTTTTCTGGAAAGAGATGAGAATACAGTGTTGCACACTGTTTAAGGAATGATTTTGCTTTTCAGTATTCTAAGATAACATTCTCATTCATTGTACAAAGAAAGCACTTTTTTCATTGGAAAGTATGTTTTTGATGAGTGCAGGAAAGTAGGTGACCTTTATCCATGATGGATTTATAAGAAAGATATTTATATTCTAGAAGAGAGGCATGTCCACACAGACAGCAACTGCCAACATTTTCAGCCTTTGCTGCTGCCTAATTCCCTTCTGCCATATCTCTCTGCTTTGGTGTTCAGTCATTGTCGTCTTCAGTATATTTCAATTGATACCAACATTTACAAATGAAACTCTTACTAAAGGTGAAGTGAAAAGATTTCCTCCTTCAAATCTTGAATTTAGGGAACTGTCTTTTCTCATAACAGCTGATGACATTGCTAGTGTCTAAAACAGAAGAGAGATTCTATCCATTTGCCAGGAAAATAAAAGAATAAGGTGATAAGGAGATTATTTATATATATATATATATATATATATATATATATATATATATATATATATATATAAATATATATATATATATATATATATATATATATATATATACATATGGGGGGTGTTTGTGGGTGTGAAATATATGTATGTATTTTAAAAACAAAAGTTTAACATTAATGTCTGGATGGGTTCAATTTAAAATGTAAACTGTATTGATTTATTTACATATTTTCTATAATAAGTATGATGATGATAACAGAAGTATATATTTAAATAAATATAATTTTGATAGAGAATATGATGTAGAGTTGCTGCCACATATATTATCTTTAAATGTGATAGTCTTCACATGCATTGTCTCACTCTTACCTCATATTAACCCAACAAGGTAGCTAATATTAAAATTGGTTTGTCTTCATTTTTTCAGAAAAGGAAACTAAATCAACCTTCCAAAAGTTGCAGCGACTGGAAAGGAGCAAATCTGGGACCTAAAGGCAAGTCATAGAATCTGAAATCCATTGTTTTTAGTACTAGATCAACATTGTAGTGAAAAAACTTTATTTGAAATGATTTCTTAAAGAATTCACTTCATGAACCCTTTTCCCCTTCCTTGCCCAAAGCATAACCATGTCTTCTGTCACCTCAGCAAGAGTAAGAAAACTTGTGAAACCAAAAGTTAAAAATTAAGCATGGCTCTTAAGTCTCTGATCTAGACCAGGCTTGACGCTGCTCTCTGCAGGAAGGGAAGTCACTTCTCTGGATGAGAGTTAACGGCAACTGTCTGGAGACAACGGTTCTCTACAGGAAGAAGAATCTGTCTGAGAGATTTGAGTTGACATAGCAGATCTCCCAGAGAGTGATTGGCAGCTTCTGGAGACAACAGCACATTACAAATTTACAAATTTACAATTTTTTAAAAATAAAATCATGCTTAAAATCATTCTTTTGTCCAAGTAACCCTTACACTTTTAATCCACTGACATATCATAGTAGCATGCATTTTATCTTCTACACTGACAGTATTTACTCTTTCCTTTTTGGCTTGGAATGACAGAAATTGAAATATGGGGCCCCAAAATTGATTGACTCAGCAGAATAACCTATCTGGCTTCTGTAGTTCACAAGTTCATCAATGCCTAAAAAGTTGTCTTCTCTGAGCTGCCTAGCCTGTGTTATATTATAAAATCCTCTGCACCATAGAACAGCTGTAAACACAATCCTCCTTCTTGTTAAGAAAAGTGAGGTTAAATCAAGCTCTTTCTGTTGCAAATTGATCAATGTTAAAGTAATTTATATTAATTACATGGACTCTTTCTATCATCCACCTCCCACCTAACAGACACATATATGTCCAAGATGAAGATGGTATGTACATGCACATAGATAAATAGTTTATGTGTATACAGTTGAGTAAATGAAAAATATTCCTGAATTTTTGTTTCAGTTCTAATGTTACATCTGAGTCTAAATTATTGTTTCTTAATTCTCATTATGGATAAGTTTGAAAAGAACAAAAATTGTTCCCAAAACATAATCTATGACTAATATGAAAGCTCCATTATGAATGAAATTGCTCTATATACATCTTCAAGGCAGTGTGGTATAAGTCAGAAAGAGCTCTGGATTAAGCATTAGGGAGCCTGATTTTCAATTTACTTACTGTCTGATCCTAAGTAAGGCTTTAAGTTTACTGAATCTGCTGAATCTCAGCTTCCTCATTTGTAAAATGTAGAGGTTGGACTAGATGATCTTTTTTTGACTCTTCATTTTTAATACATGAATAAAAGCAAATAATAACCACTGTGCTTCTAAAATTTGTTGTAGAGCATGGAGAGAAGGAATAGGAGATAGGCAGACAGAGAAACAGAAAAAGAGAGACACACATACATATACACAGAGACAGGGAAACAAACAGAGAGACAGAGAGACAGAAAAAGACACAGAAAGACACATACAGAAAGAAATATAGAAAGAAATGGAGACAGAGAGATACAGAGACACATAAAGACAGAAAGAGAAACAATCAGAATAGAATTGGAGGAAGAGAAAGCTTAAAGAAAACAGAAAAAAATTCCCTATAAAATTTTAAAATATGCATACTCATATATGTATGTATGTGTATAAATATCTCTCTCTCTCTCTCTCTCTATATATATATATATATATATATCCTACATAATATTTCTGTGTGAGTATACACACATATATATGTGTGTATATATATATATACATATATATATTAGCTTAAGTATCAAATTACAATGAGGAAATAGTCCTTCAAAATCCTTACAATGAGATCTTTTATTAGGAAGATGGGTATTTAAAACATGATCCATCTGATATAGTGAAATTTCTATTTAATCTGTTTATAAAATTCTATTCTAATTACTGTGCAGTAGTGGGTAGCATTCAGTGTTTAGGATGCTCATGGCCAGAGGGCCCTCTGGTGCAATGCTAGTGATTGCATTACCTTATAGTGCCTGCTACTATCTAGTTCTACTTGAATTCCCCCATTATATACTACTGCTATTGTTAAGGTGAACTGAGCTCCAAGTAGTATTTGTATATTTTTTATTCTGGAATCCTAAGAAAACCCAAAGAAAAAATCCTATAAAAAGACAACTTTGGGTCTATTAAAGAGCAATCCAGCTTGCCACACAAGCTAATTCCTTCTTTCTCAGACAATGTCTAATTCTCCAACTCTTTCAAAATCAAGTATTTAATAAAAAGGGCCTGCAATGTGTCAGGCATTGTACTAAGTGTTTTCTTTACAAATATTTCTCATAACAATATATTTAGGTAAATGTTAATATTATCTCCACTTTACATTTGAAGAAACTGAGGAAGACAGAATTTAAGTTGCTCAAGATCACATAGGTAATTAAGTTGTGAAGCCTGATTTAAATCCTCTTTCTGACTTTCAAGGCCAAGATTCTCTCTACTATGCTTATCTAGAAGCATCTTCTTTTTTAATTATTTTTTGACATTTTTTTCGGTTAATACATGTATATTAACTTTTTTAAATACATAGTTCTGTATGAGTCATGTTGTAAGAGAAAAATCAGAACAAAAGGAAAAAAATAACAGGGGAGAAAAAAACAGAAAATAAAAGTGAACATGGCATGTGTTGATTTACATTCAATATCCATAGTTCTCTTTCTGGATGTCCATGGAATTTTTTATCCAAAGTTTTTTTTAGAAAGAAAATATTTTTTAGAGTTTTGATACTTATCAATGTTTTAGAGTGATACAAAAAAAAAAGGATGTATGCAAATAGATTTTGAGGACAATGAATCATTAAGAAGAATCAAATCTTTCCTAGTTGATCATCATACAAACTTGCTGTTACTGTATATAATGTATTTATGGTTCTGCTTATTTCATTCAGCATCAGTTAATGCAAATCTTTCTAGGCCATTATAAAATCAACTTTTTTATCATTTTATAGAACAATAATATTCCATTATTTTCATATACCACAATGTATTCAGTCATTCTTCAATTGAAGGACATCCACTCATGTTCCAATTCTTTGCTATTCACAAAAAAAGCTACTACAAACTTTTTTGCACATGTGAGTCCTTTTCCCCTCTTTATGATTTCCTTGGGATACAGACCCAGTAATGGCACTGCTGGGTAAAAGTGTATACACATTTTTATAGTCCTTTGGGCATAGTTCCAAATTGCTCTCCAGAATGGTTGAATCAGTTCACAACTCCACTAATAATATATTAGTGTACCAGTTTTCCCACATCCCCTCACACATTTATCAGTATCTTTTCCTTCCATGATGGCCAATTTGAGGTTGATACATGAGAGTTGTTTTAATTGTCATTCTCTAATCAAGAGTGATTTAGAGCATTTTTTCATAAGACTATAGTTGGCTTTAATTTCATTATCTGAAAATTGTGTATTCATATCCTTTGATCACTTATCAGTTGGAGAATGATTTGTATTCTTATAAATTTGATACAGTTATTTATATTTTTTAGAAATGAGACAATTATCATAAACACTATTTTCCCCAGATTTGTAATTCCTTTTTAATTTTGTTTACATTAGCTCTGTTTGTGTTACCTGGAAGCTTTAAATAAGAACATATCTGATTTTACAACCTTTCAAAATGACCTTTTCTCACTCAGGTGTAATAAGAGAGACCCAGAGTGATTTTTCTCAGAAAGAATACTATGTAGCACTTAGTGGTGGGGTAGGAAGAGGAAACTACATTAAGGATGTTCTGACAATGTTCTTCTGTGCATTTTGGGTCAATATTTCTCCTAGCATTTTCTTATTATTTCCTTATACTATCCTTCTAATAAAGAACTAATTAGTAGTAGCGATAGCAGTAGTAGTATTTTTGCTCAGGCAATTGGAGTTAAGTGGGAAGTGTTAAGTATCTGAGGACAGATTTGAACTCAGGTCTTTCTGACTTCTGAAATGGTGCTTTATCCACTGAGCCACTTCACTGTCCCAGAACTAATTATTATTGAAGACTGGCCCACTCATTCTCTACCTTCCCTTCTCCCCTTGAATTTTTAATTCCACTATGATCTTTAGGGAGGCAAATAGTATGGTGGATAGTTTGGTCAATTTGGAATTAAGACAATTTCAAATATTGCCGTTCAGACTTTTTAAGAGTATGTCTTTGAATGAGACTTCATTTGGCACTAATTAGGTTCCTCCTTTGTAAAAATAGTGGTTGTAAGAAACAAATGAGATAATATAAGTAAAGTGCATTGTGTCACTTTGTGTATTATACAAATATTGGATATGGTATAAAATTATAAATGAATTTGTTAGTGAGTCCTTAATTTAGGGACTACATTTCTTGAGAGGCTCCAAGAATACTCAATTCTTCATTCAACTCCTTCTACAAATACCTTCTCCATTTCCCAGTTAAAACTTTACTACTCCAGTATTACAATTCCCTTTTAAGTGATATTTTTCCTAATTAAAATTTAAGTTCCCAGAGCAAAAGGATCTTCTTCTTCATTATCTTATTTTATTCTGAGTGTAAGAAATAAAGCAAGTGTAGCCTTAGTGTTAGCAGAATATCTTGCACTTAGTAAGAGCATAATCAATGATTTTTATATAATTATATTTATTAGAATCTCCCCAAGATGGGACTTCAAATTAAATCTCCTCTCTTCTGGGTTGATATTCTTAGACAGAAAATTTCTTGACCTTCCACTTATGATTTTTTTAAAAAAAATATAAAGTATTTTTCTTGTCCATTATCCTTAAGCTTAATTCTTGAACCTCTAGTTTCTTCCTTCTCATTCCCATGAACTATTTCTACTGGGATAGACAAGGAGAAGAGAGGAAGAAGTACCTGAGTTCCAAAAAGTCTGCAATTCCTAAAATTGGTCTTTCTTTAAATTTCATGTTCTATTTGCTCTCCCCAGGAAAAGATTGGGAAAAAAAAGTCTATGGGCCATCCAGTTCTTACTGGGTCTAGAAGGAAAAATATTTTTTGACCTCACACTTTCCCAGATTTTTCTTGTAGCTGTTTCTTTACATTGTCCTTCTCAAAATCTATTTATATACATCCTGCCTTTTTCTATCACTCTAAAACATTGAAAAGTGTGAAAACCCTACTCTCTTCAAAAAAAAAAAAAAAAAAAAAAAAAAAAAAGTACTAATTGTCCCTCAATAATATCTAATCCAATCTCAGGAGAAGCACTTAATCTACATTTGCTCTGAGGCTAGGTCCTGATGCTTTCAAATAGTCCTCTGGAATTGTGGAGATGTACTTCCTCTCTCCCAATCCCTTTTCCCTTTTCCACAGTATCCAGAGCTTCTGATATTTCCCTGGGCAATAAAAACAGAGGCCTAGGCTTGTCCCTTTTGTCTTTAAGCAAAGAAAGTTGACAAGATCAACAGAAGTGATTCCAGATACTTTTTGTGCAAAGGAAATTTTCTCTTGTTATTTTTTAAAGTGATGGTGGTGGCATGTAAAATGTATGGGATTGCCTGTCATCGGGGGGAGGGAATAGAGGGAGGGGGGGGATAATTTGGAAAAATGAATACAAGGGATAATATTATAAAATATATATATATATAATAAAAATTATTAATATTAAAAAATTTTTAAAAAAAGTGATGGTGGTGGGAAACAGCCTAACCTCTTCCAATATATATCTGTCCATACAATATATATATAGTCTTAGATAGTTGTCTTGAGTTACCAGAAGGCTAAATGACTTTCCTAGTGACACACAGTTAGGTCTTCCAGAATTCTAGATCATTTTTCTATCTACCATATGTTCTCTTCCACATACATTGTTCATTACTTTATTTTAAGGCCTTTAAAAATGCAAACCTGTGATATGTGTAATTCAGGTAGGGTTAGAAAGCTAAAAATAGCTTTAACTTGGTCAGGCCACTGTGGCCACATGATCCTCAGGGGAAAATGTACGCACAAATCAAAATAGAGCTACTTGTATTAGAAGTCAGTTTCTCCACAAAATGCTAAAACCCCCATAAGCTAATTTGCTTCTGACAAACCAATATGGCACAGGGGAGTAGTTTAAGGGTGATACAGAACTTCTGTGTCTGAGTCATTGATCTCTCTGCTAGAATAAATACATCTCCAGGCACTAGAATATAAAATATTTACCAAAAGTGACAAAGATTATGAATCCTTTTAAAGTTCCTATCACCACATCCATTTTGGACAGAAAAACCACCTGATAGAAATGAGTAGGTCAGTTAGGGTAACAGGTCCTAATTAGGAAACAGCTCAATCACATGGGATACCACAGAGCTGTGGTGGAAATTCCCTCATTTTATTGTTTAGAACCCAGGGGTATGTCAGGGCAAAGGTCCAAAGCCCAGCCCTGCATGAGTTGCTGTATCTTGGTTTTGTTTGCTCACCTGAAAGGACCACAATGATGTAATGTTTTCCCCTCATCCAGGATATCACTTATACTCTGGAGAATGATGTAGATTGGCTCACTCCATGTCAGGAGATCAAGAAAGGGAAAATTTTCAAAACTTTAATATATTTTATTTTCTTGTGTAATTACAAAAAGCTAGTGTTCTATAGCACTGAAAGTTGAACTTGTTCATAGCTCTGCATTACTCATGGGCTCATAAGAAAAGACTCTCTTCTTACTTATCACTCATGATTCTAAATACCAGGGATTCTGTGCAATGAATTAGGATTATTCTGTTTCCACATAATTATCTTTCTCCATCTCTCAGTAAGATATTACTTGAAAACTCAGTACTATTACTAAACAACTTCCTTCTCCTCTTTCCCTCCCTTCCTCCTCCCTCCCTCCCTTCCTTCCTTCTTTCCCTCCTTCCCTTCTTTCCTCCCTTCCTTCCTTCCTTCCTTCCTTCCTTCCTTCCTTCCTTCCTTCCTTCCTTCCTTCCTTCCTTCCTTCCTTCCTTCCTTCCTTTCCTTCCTTCCTTCCTTCCTTCCTTCCTTCCTTCCTTCCTTCCTTCCTTCCTTCCTTCCTTCCTTCCTTCCTTCCTTCCTTCCTTCCTTCCTTCCTTCCTTCCTTCCTTCCTACATTCTTTTTATCCATCCATACATATACACACCCATTTCAAGCAAGAAACTGACATAATATAGATCTTGATCTCCAAAAGAACATTATTGATAACCCAGCCAAATATAGTAATAAAGTGTTATATATTGCCATTAAAATATTTTGTCTCCAAAGCATCCTTGTCTGATCTGTATATTTGGAAAGCAAAAAAAAAAAAAAAAAATTGTCTTGAGAAGGTCCAGCAATGCCATGTTTACTTCTGTTTACTACCTCCCATAGTTGTTGTTGACCTTGCCTAAAAGCCACTATCAGGCCTATATCTCCCCATTCCAATACTTTCTTTATACTTTTAGAGCAAATTAACCTAGCTTCACTCAATGTTCTGTATAAAGTCATATACAGGAGTAAAGACCTGACGTATAGTTACCAGGTAGAGTCTTTTGACTTATAATATTTAGTTCCTGATTTTTTTTCTTGCCTTGACTCAAAAGACTAAACTCCATGAGAACTAAGAAGTTGGAACATACCAAAATGTGGGATTAAGTACAGTGAGATAAAGAATGAGAGATTTTAAAATGGAATTAGTAAGAAATAATTTTTGCAACAAAGCAGGTTTCCTGCCAACATTAAAGAGCTGCACAGGTGTGTGAAAGCCAAGTTTAGATGACTTTAGACAATATCCATGTTTCATACAGAGACACCCATAAATAGATATTGGCACAAAAACCTTTTTGTTCAAGATCAACTCATGCTTAGTATTCTCTGAAAAATAAGAGAATTTAATTCAAATAGTTATAACTGCTCTAGTTACAGAGGCTATGTAGTATATTTAGTAGAGAGCTAATCAGGAATCAGAAACGCTTGGGTTTAAATACATCTCCTTGTATATATTGGCTATATGACTATGGCTAAGTCCCTGAAACTGCCATAACCCCAGGTAGCTCTCCAAAACCATAAAATGCAGAGCAGAAGCATATGCTCTCTGGTAGAGGGAATTTCCTTATTGGAAGTTCTCTCACAATAACAAATCACAAGTCCACATTTAATAAAACAGTCAGTATAACAACTGACTAATCCAAGATAGTCTTTCAATTATGCTGCACTTGTGTTAACATATGGCTTCTTGATCTAATGGTTTATTTATTTACCTATCTGCCCCAAATTTCAAGGTTTGGGCAAACCAAAAGTGTAAAATGTATAAAAACTTGGAGTATACAGGGACAAAGAAGCAAAATTCTTTATTTTGTCAGCTTCTGTGAGAACCACTTTGATGTATTAACAGCAGAAGAGTTAGATGTGACACGGTGTTAGCTAGTAAATTATTAATGAACATCCTATTAGGTATTAACTGTGACACAGGCATGTATCTCATGGTTAATTACATAGATGGAATTTTCCTTTATTTTAAGGTTTCTAAAAAAGGGATGGAGGGCAGCTGACTACTTCTAATGTTAACCTATTCTTTTGTTACAAAAGGAAAGCTTTTCCCTTCCACAAGGCCTGAAATCTGCTAGATACAGTTTTTATAGATTTTTACTTGTCTTACCCTCCACGGACTAAACAAATATAGTTCCCCTTCCACATGGCAGTGTACCAAATACTTATAGACATATATGTTTGTGGTATATAATTAATAAATAGCTGGGTGAATTGGTTTTGCTTTTATTACTTAAAAACACTACACAGTCCATTGACTCCATAGGGTTTGAGTCGTAATCAACCCTACAACCACACTATTGTTGGCAGTAACTAGCAGAATTCTATAGCCAGAAGGGCAACAAGAGAAAATTTAATATATAATGTAACAAATCCTTGTTTATCCATACCCAAAAAGCTGTTAGCATCCTTTTAAAAAAAGAAACTATCTCCTCACCTATCAATAAATATTCATAGCACTTAAAGACTGAATAACATGGTCAAAACCCATAGCATTTGTCAGATAATAACAATTGTCATCTTCAATAAAGGTATCAGAAATAGAGGTCCAAATATCCTGAATTCTGAAAAGATTTAAAAATTAACCTTCCAGTAAACTTATGAGTAAGATTTGATTTTACTGATAAGGCCATATATGCCCATGTTTGCTTATGGTTTTATGTCATGAAGCTCTATGAAAAGAGAAATAATTTTGGTCGCTTCTTAAAATCGTAAATTGACTATTCCCACATCAGATTTCATCTCATGCTCTAGTCAGACAGGTCCCAGGACTCTGATAGATTCATTCTAGTGATATTCCCCTGGAAATACTTTGGGAGAAGAAAAGTTATAAAAGGAAAATGGATTGGTAACAATGAAGAATAAATATTATTCAGTATTAAACCATCTGCATGATTAAAAAGTTGGAAGCACAAATAGATCTCTCTGAAGCTAAGATTTACACTGTTGATAACCATTTGCAAATTAAGCATATTGTGCAAATGCAATAGGGTTATACATTTCAATTGTTAGAAACAAGGAGGGGAAAGTATTATTTTTCTGCTACATCTTAAATTTAATAATAACTAACATTCTGGAAAGAAAAATGAAAAATTCTATCCCTGGGTTAGCAGAGAAAGCTAATATCTGTCAGTGAATCCCATTACGATGATTATATATGACTCTGGGTTGCTTCATTCACAGATTGCCCAGATATTACTTAAATAAGACTTCAGGAGGCTGTACATGGATTGCTGTAAATTGGGATTGGTCTCCAGTGTGGTGGTTGCCAGGTAATGGATTAACAGACTGTCAGTGTGAAATTCATTCATTTCTCCTTATCATTCAGGAAGCAGGCATCCTGTCACTCTCTACCAGCTTGCACATTGGTATCCCTTCACTGGGGCGGGAGGGGGTGGAGAGGCAGATGCAATGGCAAAGGCAGATTTCACTTATCTATTATAGTATTCTGTTCATGATTCCTGACCTTCCATATGTAATATCCATGTAACTCCAATCAACTGAGGTCACTGATCCTTGCATATGTATTAAAAAAAAAACTATAATGAAATACTGTGTCCTTAAGATACCTATAAATTAGAGGGGTAATGGGCAAATAAATAAAAGAACATAGAAATAGCATATATAAAAAAAATTAAAGAAAATCAGAACTATATTTGCTATGGAACTATAAAGCATGAGGATAGTAAATAAGAAAGCAAAATTTCCAGTTACACTTTATGGAAATGGGCCAGTCCAGAAATCTTTGTATTTTCACAAAGCAAGTGGTACAAATTGAGGCAAATCAGAACAGAACAAATCCAGGGAAGTTAGACATGCAGAGGGATCAAACCTCCAAAGCATACAGTGGTTTGTTTAACAGGAAAATAACAGGGTTTCCAGGGCAAGTAAGGATAAACTTTTTTTCAATGTTAGACAGTGAAATGTTTGGCTTAGGAAAATGAAAAGGGGTGGGAAAATAATTTTATTTTGACCTTCAACTCAGCAGCTTGTCTGATTGAATCTTCCTCCATCTATTGAGCAAGAGAGAATGGGGGTTGTGGGAGAGAATGCTGGCAGAGAATGAGAAATAGGAGGGATTGTCCCAGAACAGAACTCTATTGGACTAGCATCTCAGAGATTTGTTTAAACACAAATATGTTTATAAAATGACCTCAGTGGTTTTGGTATATCCTTTGCAACCCTAGCATTCTTAGTGCCAGGCATCACAAAACACAGGGGGTAGTCAGGGATGATGATACCAAACTAGACCAAAAAAAAAAAAAAAAGATTGAGGAAAAAGATAAACTCAGCTAGGTCTGCTAATTTCCTTTAATGGAAGCAACTGGTTGCTTTTAATGGAAGTCAAGTATTACAAGTTTTCTGATAGGTGGGGTAGGGAGAGGGTATTAGAATATAGTATTTAAGAAACTTCATAGCTCTCCATCTGAAAGTACAACAAAACAAAACAAGTAAAAAAGGAAAACAAGTCATTTGGGGATTCAGATTTTCAAAGATATATTGAAAATCCATTTAACAACAATCCAGTCTTCTAACAAACCTTCAAATATACAAATATAATATGTACATACATACATACTACTACCATTATCATATATTTACTAAAAAAATCTTATAGTATATAACTAAGTTAAGTGAGTCATTAAAAGAAATAAAACAATTGGCCAGAAATCTACCTAGTGGTTTTATATTACCCTCCCCTCTTTTTTTAATCTTTATAAAAACTAGTAGTTTCTTTTCAGCCATTTGGAAGAATCCAAACTAACAGTATGTGCCAAGAAGAATTAAAATAAAATAAATATGAAAGCAAGTTAGTGTTTCTTTAATCTTCCAAATTAGAGACTAAAGGACATCATTTGAAAAAATATAGAAAAAATGTATTACATGAGTTTCTTTTCTTCCTCCCTCCCTACTTCCTCCTTCCCTCCTTTTCTTCCTTCTTTCTATTCTTTCTTTCCTCTCTCTGTCTCTCACTGCAAAATATTGCAAGCTTATAATTTAATAAAAATGCTGAAATAGGGCATTACCTAAAGGACTTTATAGACTATCAAAGTGTAAATCGTATTATATATGATACACAGTTAATAAATGATAATTGTGTGAGAATTACCTGAGAAAACTCAATATAACCCAATTATAAATTATATCCCAAAGGTAGAGCATGTTATAAGCCCCACTTTCCCAATTGTCATTCTGCAACTATTAGAAGAAATCATAACCTTACAAAAATGTAATAACCTCAAGCTACTAAATATCTTGTCCAAACTCCATATTACTAGCATTTTCTCTCTAAGGCTCATTATAAGGTCCTCTATGTTTCTATGATCTTGTTAATACTACAATGTTAAGCAATATCATCATGCCTTTCTTCTTAATGTCAGTTGGAAGGAAATCATCAGATTAAATTATCATATACTCTTTCTGATACTGGAAAACGTAGATTGAAATTTCACAAATGCATTCTCTTAGTTATCTGACAAAAATGGCCTGACTCCTCAGATTATTCTGACTCCCTATTTAATAACAAACTAAGCAAGTCCCCAATATCTTTCCCTAAAACATGGACAGGACCTTCTGATAAGGATAAATATGGTTTCAAGAAATTCCATGAAGTTACATTCAAGCATTGATAAGGATGATGAATTAATATTTATTATTTATAATATTATATTTATGGATTCATGATAAAGGGACTTTGGACAAGTAATTTATCTTTTCTTTGGAAAAGCCATCTATACTTTTGAGACATTTGTTTCCTTATATATAGCCCAGAGGACTTTGAAGTTTTCATGTAGTGCTACAATGTAATTATGAATCTACCACCCTGTTCATTCTCTCTCTCTCTCTCTCTCTCTCTCTCTCTCTCTCTCTCTCTCTCTCTCTCTCTCTCTCTCTCTCTCTCTCTCTCCCACTCTCTGTCTCTCTCTGTCTCTCTCGTTTTCTCTCCATCTCTGTGTCTCTGTATCTGTCACTCTCCTCATTAGTCATTGTTGTTGGTATGAGGATAACCAGCTTCAGCCTATGTTCTGAAGCTATGTTTTTTAAACTTTGTTTTGAATTATTGCTGTTGGAAAGAAATAGAACTCATAGCTATCCTATACAGAAATGCACACACTAACCAGTGATTGGATGAATCACTATTTCTCAATATGCTTTTCCTCTTAGAGAACTTATCAATATTATTTCCTATGCTGACCTGAAGCAGATGCATTTTCTTTCATACTGTCATTACAAGGAATTGAGATCCACACTCCCTTCATCCAGTCCTCTAATTCCTGCAACTTTACATGCAATCTAGTAATCAGTGCCTGGTACTTTCTTTGTTTGTACCACAAAATGCTTATTCCTCAGAAATCCATGTTGTGACATTGTTGTTGCCTCTGAAACCCATTTCTTTATCACAGTCTCTGTCCTCCAAAATCCATCTGTTTCTGATATTGAGATACAGAATTTATGACTGATTAGCACAAATGATTAGATAAGGAATAAATCTCTATGGATTAGAGAAGTTTGATTGACAGTGACAATGCCCTTTTTGTCACCACTGAAGTATGCCTCTTTTTATTGAGAGGAGATATCTGGTATTAATATAATTATTACCTAATAGAGAAACTTCTCTATAGATGTAGAGATAGAGTCATGGTGCCAACTGATGAAAAGACTCATTTCAGTGAAAGCAGAAAAGACAAATATGAAAAATATGAAATGATGTAGAAAGAAGTGAGAAGAACTAACAGAACAATTTAAATAGTATGAATCAAACAAATATCTTTTAATACTTAACAACTCTGATCAACTCAAAGGCCACCTGTGATCCCAGAGCATGAATAGTCTCTATACTATCCTATTCTTAAGAGATGATGAATGCAAGGCACAGATTTAGATCTCTATCTTTTTGAATACAGTAAACATAGGAATTTGATTATCCTGCTGGATGTATATTTCTTACAAGGGCTTTCTTTTTCTTCCCTGCCTATCCTTCTCTCTCCCTCTTTATTATTTTCCCTAATGATGAGAGTGGAAAAGACAGAAAAGTTTTTTTTTTCTTTCTTTAAAAAACATGAAATTAAATGTAATAATAATAATACCTAATATACGCCTGCTTTTTGAGGTTTTCAAAGTACTGCCACATACATTTCCTTATTTGATCCTCACAACCACCTTATTAGATGCACAGGATATCTTTGTCCCAATTGCACAGGTGATGAACCTGAGCATTGGGAGAATTTCCCAGTTTCCCCACCTATCAAACTGAAGATGATGGAATCTACCTGAAGTCCTGCTATGCACAAGTCAGAGTTTTTCTAGTTCCAAATAACTCAGCATATGCAAGTTAAAGGTTGATCATATGATGAGAAGAATGTCTTAGAACGATGTCTATTCCCAGGATCATGGTAACATGGCATCTTCAACATACTTCCCTTTCTGAGAATTGATTTGGATCAGAATGAGTTAGAAAGATTTATAGAACCATGGCTATCATGTGAGCATGGACCTAAAATGAAAGTGACCCTGCAATTAAAGACCCCAGTGAATCACAAACAGCTTTTATGATCTTTTAGAGCCATGCAAGGAAGGATTCCTTTGAATATGTTGTCTAAATGGCATCTAAGAACTACTTGGTCCAGACCTGCATTCTCAGGGCAGAATTTGTATCTCCTGGGGATGAAGATGAAAAGTTGACACAATGAGCCAACCCACTGTTCTATGGAGTTTATGAGCAACCATTGTCCCTTGTCTCTATACTTTGACACCAAGGGAAACGTTCTAATATATAGAGCATCAGAATCTCTTGAAGTAATAGTTGCCAATCAAGATATGATACAATTTAACCACATTCTTTCTGCATTTGTAAAAAATATTTTTATTTCTAACTTTCCACATAAGGTTAGGGTATTATCAATCAGTATACCTTAAAAATGAATGTAAAATATTGATGACTAAAAATTTTGATATCTGTGCAGGTGATGAAGATACAGGTTTCTAACAAAGGAAATTAGTACATAATTGTGTTTGGTTAAAGTAAATTTATCTTACTGGTTACATATTAGGAAAACTATTAGCATAATGGACTATGTCAATAACCAAATTAACAGAAATCATATAATTCTGTCAATAGATACATAAAAAGCATTTGATAAAGTCTAACACCCATTCCTATTAAAAACATTAGAGGGCATAGGAATGAATGGAATTTTCCTTAAAATGATCAGTAGCATCTATTAAAATCCATGACCGAATATCACAGGTAATGAGGATAAATTAGAAGCATTTCCAATAATATTAGGAGTGAAATAAGCTTGTCCACTCTCACCAGAATTGTTAGCTTTAGGAATAAGAAAAGAAAAAAAATTAAAAGAATTAATGTCAGTAATGAAGAAAAAATTATCATTCTTTACAAATGTTATGATAGTACATTTAAGGAATCCTTAAAAATTATTTTAAAAGCTACTAGAAATGATTATCAACTTCAGCAAAGTTGCAGGATACAAAATAAATCCACATAAATGATAGGTTTTTCAATATGTAACCAATGAAGTCCAGTACCAAGAAATAGATAGAAAAAGTCCATTTAAAATAACTGTAGATAACAAAATATTTGAGAGTTGACCTGCCAAAACAAAGCTAGAAACTATATGAACATAATTACAAAACACTTTTCACACAAATAAAGTGATATTTAAACAACTGGAAGTGTATCAATGGATAACAATTATGTGATGATCAACTATGATGTACTTGGCTCTTTTCAACAAGGACTCAGGTCTGTTCCAATATATTTGTGATGGAAAGAGCCATCTATACACAGAAAGATGATTGTGGGCATTGAATATGGAACACAACATAGTATTTTCACCTTTTTGTTGTTGTTCACTTGTTTTTCCCCCCTTTTTGATGTGATTTTTCTTGTGCAGTGTAGCAGACCTCAGATAATGGGAGAACTCTGGGAAAGGGATACTTGATACAAGGACAGCAGGGTGCTTATAGTTAAGCACTTATTCAGTATGATTGATGGGATAATAGTTCTCTAGTTCACATATACTTAGTGTGATGTAATGATATAATCTCTCTAGTTGGCATATACTTACTATGATATGGTGATGTAATGGTTCTACAGTTGGCACAAACACAGTGTGCTATAGTGATATAATCCTGCTAAGGGTATTTAAGGGGCTGAGAGGACTTGAAATAAGGGGACTCCATCTTTGACTGTCCTTATAGTGGCTCTCCTGCCTTCACCACTCCTCCACCTATGACCAAGGATCATTCAGACATCCTCCGGAAAGCTAATCCAGACATCTACAGTGCAGCATAATAAATATGGAATCATGCATAAAAGAATTATGCATGGTTTAACATATATTGGATTATTTGCTGTCTAGAGGAGCGTGGAGGTTAAAAAGGGAGAAAAATTGGAGCACAAGGTTTGGCAAAGGTGAATGTTGAAAACTATCTTTGTATTTTTAAAATAAAAAAATATATAAAATAAAATAAATAATAAAAAAAATTCAAAAACAAAGGGAATGTAATCTATTATCAGATGGCCTGGCCTCATTTTCTCCTAAGCCGCTTACTATCTATGGAATATTTGAGTAAATCACTTAAACTGTCTTGGTATCAGTTTTGACAACTACAAAATGAATACATTGGACTAGATAGAATTTAAATATTACCTCTATCTCTCCCTGCTACTTCTTTATATATAGATAGTAGATAGATAGATAGATAGATAGATAGATAGATAGATAGATAGATATACATGTATATAAAATAAGGGAAAAGAAACAAAAAAAAAAAAAAAAGGAAAAGGCAGAAAATGGAAAATTCTAAAACTATGTTATGTTGTCATGTACCCAGCAGAACATCAGGGAGGTTCAAAATCTGGAACACTGAACCAATAATTCTACCCTCATGCAAATGCTAGCCATAAGCATCTACCCTGCCCTACTGATTCTCCACTCACTGAATATACTGATTCTTTCTCACCTACATTCTTATCATGAGGTTCCCTCTGTCTTATTGGACTCAGAATCAGAACTCTCCAAGTTGTCTTGAAGGTAAAAGTTCCTGTGGTTGAGAATGAAGCTATTTTCAAAGTCAGCTAACCTCAGGTCTCACCACTTGCTATTTCAGCAGAGCCAACCTGGAGGTGTTTATACTTACCCCTTATTATATCTTAATCCTGGGGTCTTTCTTTGTGTCTTCTTGTATTGTCCCAAGAGGATCCGTGTTCTGTCTCAAGTCTTACTCATTTTTTCTCTGATCTATGCTCCACAATCTGGCGAGTGTGTAATTTTCTGACCTATTATTCTGCCATCTCCCAGAATCCTCCTCCTCTGTTACTTCTTATATGAGACTTTTCTTGATTTGCTACCACCCAAGGCTATATATTTTGTATTTTCTTATCTGTGCCCAGGTTATTTCTTTCCATTAGAAAAAAGGCTTTATTTTATTTTGTCTTTTTTCTCCCCTTTAAGGGTCATATATTAGGTGCTTTTTAAGTTTTTTTTTCAGTGAATGAATATGTAATAACTACCTCTTTCACCCATTAAATAAAATTCTTGACTTAAAAGAAAAATATTTCAAAGTTAGAGAAGATACAGGCTTGGAAAGCTAAAGACAATCAACTTACTTTCAGTCCTCTGGCATTACTGTATCTGTTATTCTAGAAAACGTGAAAATTAGACTTCCAGGGCAGGACAAAGTTTTTAGTTATCAACATATTGAATTTCAAAGACATTAGTCAAGGTAATAAGTATGCAAGAAATTATAAATAATCTCCTCTTTGCTTTCCTTCCCTCATAATTATATTCTTCCCTACCAATATCTCATTTTAGCATTTAGACACTGATATTCTGGCAAAAGCAGAAAAAGTAGCAACTGTTGTTGTTAAGTATATTTGGAGTTGGCTTGGGTATAGACAGTTTGTAATGCTAAGTATTTATACAGTATAGGAAAAAAGGAAAACATTTTTCCCATCAGTTCTTTATTGAGTTCCTGGGGCAGCTCTGACATTAAATCCCTGATCTAGAATGACAAGCTCTTCCTAAACTATGCAAACCTTTCTTTCCTTTGTTTGCATTCTATTCAAAAGCTTATATAAATATGCTGTCTCTAAAGAGAAAGTATGTAGATAAGTGCTTGACATTCTCCTTCATCCTGCTGGCATTCCATTCTGGGAACAGGTCTGAACTGCTCAGCCATGCTTGTTGCATACTCAACTGGAGCCTAATAGAGAACATGCAGATAGCACTTGAACTGGATTAATGAAAGAGGAAAAGATAATATGAGACCTCTAAAGTGTCCTTCATTGCATTAAATGGAGAAACTAAAGACTTATTAAAACACATTCACTTAAGCCTCAGTTACCCAAGCTGTAAAATTAAACCAATGCTTAGCTCAGAGACTTCTTCTGAGAATGAACTGAAATAACATTTATGAAAATACTAAATGAATCATCATAAATATAATTATTACATTTTCATGATTTCAAATTCACAAGGAAAGCTACTAGGCACAAAACACAAAGTTCAATTCTCAGAGCTTTTCTTAGCTGGGTGACTGTAAGAAAATTACCTTAACATTTAGCCGCAATTACTTTATCTCTGTCATTTTAAATATTTATAAAGTTTTAAAAACCTATTTCAAAAGGGTAGTATTAGGAAAGTATTTTGTAAGTCCCTAAATCCTATAGAAATGTGAGCTATAATTTATTGCAGATGTGGTAGAAAAATAATAATTCTTTTATCTATTGATAATATGGGACCAGATTATCCAGTTCTTTTCATACTTAGAAACTTTTGTCAAAAAATCTAAGAAAGACTAGTAAGAGATAAGAAAGGAATAGCTGGATTTTAGAACTAAAGCATTTTGATAATGAGCTGCAAGGCCTATTTGTAGAAATTATGAATTATATGACTACCAGACACCTCTGATAAGAAAGGCAGTATGTCTAAATTATAGGCCACAAATTGTTTTTCATAGAACTTAGTCTGATTATATTATTGACTGTGATGGGGAAAAATTAGAGATCATATAGTGTCCCCCTTTTAATACAAGTGAAGAAACTGAATTCTAGTCAAGTGACTGCAAACATCACAGGGAGAAAACAGAAGATCAATCTAGGACTCTAGGTTCTTAGTTCTAGAAAAATTTCAATACCATAAGTATGATTTTTTTCTGCAAGAGGAAATCAAAACAGATGACCTCTATAATCCTATATGACACATGGATAGAATACTAGATAGATAGGAGGCAGAGTTTTGAACCTAAGTACAAAAGTGGCCTCAGATACTTATTAGCTATGTGACTTTGGAGAAGAAACTTAACTCTGTTTATCTCAGTTTCCCCTCTATAAAATGAACTAGAGAAGGAAATAATGAGCCACTGTATTTTCTTTGCCAAGAACATTCTATATAGGGTCACAAAGAGTCAGACATTACTAACTGACTAAACAACAACGAATATTATCCTATAACACTTTTAGAATTCTTTCACATAATGAATAAATAAAAACAGATTTCACTATGATGAGAAGAGTAGTTTATTCTTATGGAATGTTCCAGCTGGAAAGAATCTTAAAGATGGATCACCAGATATAATGCAAGATGAACTATAATGGACTCAGAGGCTATGCAGGAAATTCATTAGTTAAATGGATTGGGTGAAAAGATGCTAATCCTCTGGTTCTGTGCGTAAGTGGTTTTTGAATTCCATCCTTTCAATTCATCTTGCTCATTTCTCCACCACATATATGACTATATAAAATCTTTATTTGTCACTGGAATGTTTATTGAGATACAACCACAAAGAGTCATAGTCTCCTAATTGTAAAGGATCTCATAATAACTAAGTCAAATCATTCTTGAGCAATAAATTCTTTAGGTGGTTATTGAGCCTTTCCTAGTAAGAAGGAGAATCATTATTTTTTGCAGAGGAGTATTTTGCTATGGTATTGTGGGACAGAGAATGGTACACTAGAAAAAATAATAATAATGGCTTTTAGCAAGTCATCCTCTAAGAAATTTTCTTATCTGAAAAATGAAGAAATTGGAGGAAATGGTTTCAATATCCTTATAGTTCCAAATCTATTCTATAATTGCAACCATTTTTCTTATTTTGTAATTTACTAAACAAGGTTAGAAATACACAGTACCTTTTTCAACGATAAGTAACATTTTAATAGCAGAGTGAAGACCAGATCTCAATTTTACTGACCTCCAGTTTAGTTTCTTTACATTATTCTATTCTTTACTACTTTTCCCCATGATATTTATTAAAAAGTTATAGAAAAGGGAAAGCTAGTTGGTGTAGTGGCTAGAGCACTAGCCCTGAAGTCAGAAGGATCTGAGTTCAAATATGGCCTCAGACATTTAACATTTACTGGCTATATGACAAATCACTTAACCCCAATTGCCTCAGCAAAAACAAACAAAATGTCATAGAAAGAAATTGTTTGATTGAGTAAAGAATAAGAACAGGAATGGAGTTATGTAACAATTCAGTCAACAATTTTAAGTATAATTTTGAGTCAGTTATTTATTTTTGCCATACCTTCCACATCTAGTTAAATCAGGATATATTGATGGATTCATCATCTCTTCCACAAAGTTATACTCTCTATCAATATACATTTTTCTTTCTGGGTGATTCTTGTCTGTGTATCTATAAAAGTTCCATAGAATATCTACCCAATACAAAAGCTTTCTTTTGGCTCATTTAATTGTTTAATTTGTATTTCCCATAGTTCATGATATTCAAGTACTCACCATTATATAGCATCATTAAAAACAGAGTTTAAAAAAATAGTAAGATTTTCATTTCCTTTAAGCATTGTGATCATTGGAGAAAAAGAGTGTGTGTATTGACAGCCAAGTTTTTCATAATAGGTATGTTTATGCTGCTGGCTAGGCTCTACTCCCTGCTGGGGACTCTATTAAACCTCTGGAAGGATGTTCAGTGCTGTAGAGTTGGAACATGGAAATATTATTAAACATCTCCTAGGTATAACAATAAATGTTGGTCTAATGACTAGGGAGCTCTGCTGTGGGGTAACTTAAAAAATAACTCAGCAGAACAAAGCTTCAAAACTTAAATACTTCTCATGAGACATGGAGCTGGCCTAAGATTGCTTTCATGATCTTTTGTTGGGATTCAAGTTTTCCTACAATGCTACAATCATAGTTTCAGAGTAAAACTTCATTTATTTGGTCTCCCTGCTTTGAAATCAAAGACAATTCAGTTATGAACTGGATGGAAACTTGGGTTTTATTATGAAGGAAGAGTGTATTAATAATAATAGTAATACTAATTATAATAATAATATAAATATAAATAAACTGCCTGGAAGATGCTTATGCTATTTAAGATCATAAACAGTTTTCAAACTATTTAGTAGTTTCCATTTGAATGTAAAATGACAAACTATTTACATTATTACTAATAAAAGTCAAGAAATACTTCATCTAGGAAGTGGAAATCTTCAACATAAAGAAGATCCAACTCACTTCCAGTTGATCAATGATGGACAGAAATAACTATACCCAGAGAAGGAACACTGGGAAGCGAATTGTTAGCACTACTGTCTATCTACCCAGGTTACTTGTACCTTTGGAAGCTAATAATTAATGTGCAACAAGAAAATGGTATTTACACACATATATTGTATCTAGGTTATATTGTAACACATGTAAAATGTATGGGATTGCCTGCCATAGGGGGGAGGAAGTGGAGGGAGGGAGGGGATAATTTGGAAAAATGAATAAAATAAAAAAAAAATACTTCATCTAGACAATTTTTTTGGATAATTCCATCTGTAATAGCTGATATTTTACATTATGTTACAGAATTAGAAACTGAAAAAAAATATTCATCAGCAAACAGCATCAATGTGTATAATTTGTATAGTCTTTCAAATATATTGTCCCAATTAATCCTCTCAAGCATTCTAGGGTAGACAATTTATGTATCACTATTTCCACATTATGTGATGAAGCTAAGTTCAAAGAAATGAACTGACTTGTCCACAGTCAAGCATGTAGAGAGGACCCATGTTAAGACTTGAACTTAAATCTTGTTATAGGTCTTTGGAATCAATTGCCTTAGTTCTTTTGTTTATGTGTTTGTTTTTAACTTATAAAACTCTCATTTTTCAGTTTTACTTTGCCTTCATAATATCATATTGTGAATAATACACACCTAAAAGCAAGGAATGGGAAGTTTGTTGATTTGCAATATTTGTCTCTAAAGATCTTTGAGATCACTCCCAGCCTAAATTCATTAGGACTAAAAGCTTCAAGACAATGGAAGTATTCCCCAAAAGGATAAAAACAGGAAGAAGATGAGTATATATTAGTTTTCCATTTTAGAGAGGAACACACTGCCAACAGCCCATAGGCTGCTGCACAAAACTTACAAGATTTGCACAATGACTTCAGAATTGAAGAGGCACAAACAAAAGCCAGATTCATCACAGACTTTGTAAGTAGGTCTCTTGCCAGTCTAGACAGGTATAGCTTAAAAATGGATGTTTCATACCTGCTATGAATTGATAGAGGAAGCAGGAAAAGGAAGAAAAAATTCCCCCAGTTCTAGAAACACAGATAGTGATCAAAAATAATAACAGAACTAATAAGAAAAATCCACAGGGAAAAATGTTCAGAAACAGAA
Organism: Sminthopsis crassicaudata; assembly: GCF_048593235.1. NCBI lineage: Eukaryota > Metazoa > Chordata > Mammalia > Dasyuromorphia > Dasyuridae > Sminthopsis > Sminthopsis crassicaudata. The sequence continues at coordinate 186,293,329 of NC_133617.1, read as the reverse complement.
ATTACTAATCTCAAATACACACACTTATATGTCACTTAGGAAATAATCGGTATATGTTTCATATGATATTTTTTAAAAAGTTGAGGTAAAAAACATTCACTTGCCCTCTAGCAATAAACACCATGGAACAGAAATGTTATGTGTAACAATAATGGGTGTCAAGAGAGTCCTATCCTGGCTTCCATGGAAAAAGGCTGTGTGAAAAGAACAGAAAGGCTTTAGGTGAAGAAAAAAAAGAGGGGGGAAATAAAAACAGGATTTCTAAAGGTGATTTGGAGGGTTTGGGAATCAAGAAGGGTAAAGACTGAGATATTAAATTTTAGAAAGAAAAGTTTGAGACAACTTGAAAAGAAGTTGAAGGAGGAAGAAAAAGATTGACACTGGTAAGGGTAAGGACCATTGCTGAAAGACAAAACTAAAAAAGAAGGATTTGAACAGAAAGAAATAAAGAGTATGAAGATAATTTAAAAAGAAGGAACTGGCCAAAAATTAGGAGAAATTCTAGAAAAGATGAGTAGAAGCAGGTAAAGAAATCAAGGGGGAAAAATAAAGCACAATAAGTAAGACAAGTTTCTAAGATAGGATTAGAGAATAGAAAAGAAAATGAATGCACTAAAAACATGCTAGTGAGCTAGGTGGAGCAAATGAATGTTGAACCAGGATTTAGAAAACCCTGAACTCAAATACTGCTTCAGATACTTTATAGCTGTGACTTTGAACAAGTCATTTTCCTGGGTAGGAAAATGCCTGTCTCAAGCTCTTCATATAATGGGTATATAATATTAGCACCTTCCTTCTAGGGTTGCTGTGAGAATAACATACCTGAAGTGATTTGCAAACTTTAAGCAGCAATATAAATGCTTTTTATGAAAATAATAAAAAAAATAATGACATGATGTGACATTATTTTGATGGAGTACTATTGTACTATAAAAAATAACAAAGTGATTTCAAGAATAACAAAAGGCAAAACCTATATTACCTGTTGAAAAGTGAAATGAGAAGAACTAAATTATTGTGCATAGTACAGCAATTTTTTAATGATGATCAGCTGAAAAACTTGGCTACTCTGATCAATTAAAGTATCATTTTCTCACTTTCTTCACCTCTTTGCTTTTTTTACAATATGGATAATATGGAAATGTATTTTGTATGATTTTACATTTATAATTGATCATATTGCTTAGCTTCTAATTGAAAGGGGGAAGGAATGTGAAGGAAGTATATAATTTGGAACTGAAAATTTAAAATGTTTAATATAGATTAATACATATTAAAAAGAAAAAAAGAAAGAAATGAATGAACAAGCCACTTAAACCCTAATTGTCTTGCAAAAAAAGAATAAACTCATTTTTTTTCAGATGACTTGCTCTTTAGTATATATCACTTGTTTTCTAGTTGGAAATTATTTTTTTTAATTCAAGTAAATACAATTATTCTATTATAATAACATTACATTTATTCCTACTGAATGTTATCTTATTGAATGAACTACAGGGCTTTAGTTTGTCAAGAGCTTTTTGGATCTTGAATTTCATCCAGTATGATAGCAATCCCTCCCATTTTTGTGTTATTTTTAAATCTAACGAACATTCTACCTATGCCTTTATTCAAATCATTGACAAAAATGATACATAGTAAGAGGTCAGGCATAATTCTCTGGGGCACTCTGCTAAAGACCTGCCTACAAGTTATGCCTGTTCATTCAACTGAAACTGACAGGTTATACTATTGTATAACCCACATCTCTTCATTATTTTTGCAAGAATAACTAGGAGAAACTCAGGCTAATGCTCTGCCAAGATGTGGGTAAACTGTATTTTGAGCATTTTTTTATTCTACTAGTTTAGACACATTGTCAAAAAGTGAATAAACTTAGTTATCAATTGCTTTTTTGGATGCCCACTAATCATATTTGCAATAATGTAATTTAGAATTTTGCCAGGAATCAAAATCAAACTTCCTGAATTATAGTTTGCAGATTTCACATTCTTTCCATTTTTAAAAATTAGGACATTTATCTTTTGTAATCTATTTTTTTCTAATCTCACCATAGTAATTTACAGTTACCAAGAATAATGTTTTCTATTTCATCTAATATCTTGAGTCACAGTTCTTCTGGACCAAAGACTTGAATTCCTTCCATTTTCTTACTACCTTTTGTCTCATACTGAGTAGCAACTTTCTATCAGTCATTTTTGTTCTATTTTTATCTCCTGGCAAAATTCATTCTTCTAGGCGAAGAAAACAGATTCGAAATAAGAGGTAAATTTATTTAATTTCTCTAGTTCATGAGATAGCAGAGTGAAGTATCAGGGTCTCAGCTGAGAAATAAGTAGACTATTTTGAGCAGCATTAGAAAATAGGGGGGGTTGGCTATGAGATGCACTGAGGCTGCACATCATGGTGGAAAATAAATCATTTCAAGGAATGTTTTCTTGTTTACCAGAAATTTTGAAGCTTCAACTTATAAGCAATTCATACTAAAGGTTCAGATTGGATTGATTATTTATTCTTCCACAACCTCTCACACATTTTACCTCTTCTATCTACTCACATGGCTGTGACTTTTGTTCAAATCCATATTGTACCATTAACCTAGATTATTACAATGGCCTCATAACTAGGTCTCCTGGCCCAAGTCTCTCTCAACCGAAGTAAGTGTACTATTTAGCTACTAAGACATTTTTCTTGATGCCCAGACCAAACTATTCCACTTTACTATTCAAGAAAATATAATGATAATGTATCATCTCTAGAATCAACCATAAAATCTTCTGTTTAAAGCTCTTCATAATCTTACTGAAATCTTTCTGTCTGATTTCACTGGATATGGCTCTCTTTTTATAATCTACATATGACAAATAGATAGAAAGATAGATATATGAAATAAATATAAAGATTAAGAGAAATAGGAAGTAGTATATTGATATCGATCTATCTTTTTATCTATCTGTACAAAATCTATAACATCTACATAAATCTATCTGTAATGTTCTCTCTAAAACGTAATGTTCTCTTGTTGGGTTTTCTTAGGGTCTCTGAATGTCCCTGGTTGAGGCTTCTAGCTTATATTCTCCACACTGAGTATACACCAATCATTACATCACTAGGAAACCATTAGTTGTGTAGGATTAAATCAATGCTAAACTAGATTTAACCATTGTCTCCTTAATTCCACTTAATACCTTATTTCAAGTTCTGGCCCATAACATCTCCTTTGTAGGATTAAATCAATCATACTAAACCATGCTAAATTAGATAACTATTGTCTCTATCAATTCCATTGACCTTGTAAGAATTCTTTGTTTCAAGTTCAGAGTTCTGGGCCATAACACCTATCTCTCAATACTCATCTCTGCTGTTGGAATGTAAGCTCCCTGTGAATAGAGATTACTTTATTTTTGCAGGGATATTAATATCCTTATCTTATAGCAAAATGTCTGGTAGGCACTTAAACATTAATTGATTGATTATTTGATTAAGTACAAGCATAAGAGATAATTAAATCAACAATGATTTTCTGGTGATCTACAAATGCCCAGTATCCTTATTCCTTCTACTAGATATAATTTAAATTTAAGGTTTTAATTTCTTGTTGTATAAAAATCACATCATATTTAAAAAGACCATTGCCCTTACAATCACTTACATCCAAATTTGAAAAAAAATTATAAGATTTATACCCAAAATTTAAAGGAGGGCTTTGAAAATAAGTTTGCATAGTATGAGATCTACCAACTTTTTTACCTAATAAATTCAACTCCTGACCTTTATTTATTTTCTTATGTTTTTGTATCTTTCCTGACTTATCTTTACTTCTTCTTTCATATTTCTTAATCTAACTTCCCTCCAAAGATCCTCACTTTTTCCTCTCTCCCCGATCTTTTCCTTCCTTCTTTATAGTTTCCATTAATTTACATAACTTATCCCATTATTTTTAATATATACACTCTTCTATAATCCCCTATCCTCTTCCCTTACCCTTTTATGTCTTTATACATTCAAAAGACTTTATCCCCTTCTAAATGAATGTGCTGTTCTCTGTTTAACCCAGATCTGATTGAATAGGATTCCCTCTAAAACTCCCTCTCTTATCCTTTTAATCTTAATCCATTTATTCTCTTATTTCTTTCTGAATTTAGAAGACTTTTATACATATATTTATATAAACATCTACATTTATATATCTATCTATACTTATATCTATTTATTTCCCTCTTAAATTCATTCCCAATTATAGTAGGGTTCCAGAACTACCTACTAGTCCCCTCCACCATCTAATTCCCTTATTTACAGTTCTTCTTTCACCTCATTCATATAAGATACTATTCTACCTTTTCCTATATATCTTTATACTCAATTCTGACATTTTTCCTTTATAGTCTTTTTGTGAGTTCTTCTATGAATTCTTTTTGGGCAGATCACCATTTCATTTTTAAGCTTTGGGGTAAAAAAGGCTTTTTTGAGCCAGCTTCAATATCCTCTGAAGACCAACCTGTTTTCTCTATCCCCATGGAATTGGGTTCTTTCTTTTTTGCCTGCTCTCTCCCTATCCCTGTCCCTGTCCCTTCCTCCCTCCCTCCTTCCCTCCCTCTTTCCTTCTGTCTTTCCCTGTCTACCTCCCCCTTCTTTCCTTCTCTCCCTTCCCTCCCTTCCTTTCCTTCACTCTCTCTCTCTCTCTCTCTCTCTCTCTCTCTCTCTCTCTCTCTCTCTCTCTCTCTCTCTCTCTCTCTCCCTGTCTCTCTACCACTGTTTCTGTCTCTGTCTCTTTTTCTGTTTTTCTACCCCTGTCTCTCCTTCTCTCTCTGCCTCTGTCTCTTCCTCTTTCTCTGTCTATGCCTCTTTATTTCTCGTCCCTCCTCCTCCCTCTCTCTCTCTTCTTCTCTTAATAACAGTTTATCAGTGTAATTCCTCTAATCCTGGAATTTGAGAGATGATGTCTCTGGTCTCAGTTCCTTCTTCAGTTCTCCCCTTTAACCTGGAACCAAAACCAAGAACTTCTCTCTTCCATGGAGGCTTACAGCCATCAGCTTCTTGCCTTAATGTTCTATATTCACTAGGGACATGCTGGTTTCCTTCTTACTTCAGGTCACAGCTCACCAGCACAGCTGGGTTTAGAATCCTTATCAGCAGAACTTTCCTCCATCTTCAGGGAATCTGATGCCCCACACTCCCCAAAGGTGAAAGTTTCTGTCTCTGGGGCTGAGGCTACCTGCCAATACAAGTAACCCCAACCCTTATGACTTATTGTTTCAGGGAAGCTAGTCTAGACGTGATTATACTTTCCAAGGGCTACACCTATCTTTCTTTGGATCTTCTTTGGTTATCCCCAAAGGAACACTGTTCTGCCCCAACTCTTTATTTTTATGGTTCTATGGTCAGCCTGAGATTATATTTTTGTCTTATTTGTGAGGAAGATATGGCAAGCTTGGAAATTTCTGATCTATTTGGCCATCTTCCCAGAATCCTCTTCATTTGTATTGTCTTAATGAAGAAGAGGACATTATTAAGGAAGGAGAAAGGTGTACTTGAGAACACTGGGGATTCTGGTTACAACTGCTCAAAAATACTTATCACCTATTTTCCTGACTTGTATTATAAGAATATACACAAAATGGCTCATTTTGATTTAATTGGGTTCAGCAACGGGCATATTGTCACAGATAGGGAATTGCTTCAAGATTAGAAATGCAAAAGACCCACTGACAAAAATTATATTTCTTTAATTAAGAGATCTGTGGAGATCACAACGTAATGGGGAGGAAACATACAATAATTATGTATAAACTGTATACGGAATAACTAAGGAATAACTAATGAATAGAAATTACTAGAATTTATTGATAAATGGCAAGTGACATCTCTGCCTTCAATCTGCAGCACATTTTCTTTTCTTGGTACCAATATCATCTTAAGAAGATCAAATTTTCTGAAGTGGAAGCTAGGTAAGAAAAGAGGAAGGAAATGCATTAGGGTATACTTAGAAGGTTCATAACTCAGTTCCCCCTTCTCAACTTCTTGTGTTGAGCCATAAAACCACAGAATCATAAAATCACAGAATTTAGAAGTCAAAGGGTCATCTAGAATCATCTTATTAAACCCATACCCCAAAGGAATATACATTATAACATATGTGACAAATGGCTGTCCAGCCTCTGTTTTAAAACTTTGAAGGAATAGGGATCTACATCCTCTTTTGAGGGACTCTATTCTTTTCTTTTCTTTTTTTTTTTTTTTTTTTTTGAAATCCTTTATTGTAAGGAAGTTTTTCCTGATATCTAGCCCAAATTGGCCTCCCTAACCATTGCTCCTAATTTTGCCATCTGGGAGCAAATGTAATGAAGTTAATCTCTTTTCCAAGTTGTAACCTTTCAAATATTTGAAAATAGCTATCATATGCTGTCTGAGTCTTCCCTTCTCCAATTAAATATCTCCGTTTCTTCAGAATCTTCCATCATCTTGGTTGCCCTCCTCTGGACATTAATTCAATTATCAATATCCTTCTTAAACTGTGGCACCACGAATACAGATTAAGTCAATATTTCAAATGAAGTTTATTGTGGGTATAGTATGGTGGAATTATTTATCTTCCTTTATGTGTTCCTCTTAATGCATTTTGAAATCACATTAACTTTAGCTGCCACATCATATTACTGAATTATATTGACTTGAAGTCTGACAAAACCTGTAGATATTTTTTAGAATGAATCTTCTCTATCTGTTCCTTGCCTAACTTACATTTGTGAACTTAATATTTTACATCAAGTGTAAGACTTTAGATTTATCTCTATGTAATTTCTTCTCATTACATTTAGGGGCAACAAGGTGGTACAATGTGATAAAGTGCCTGACTTATAATAAAGAAGCTCTGAGTTCAAGTTTGACCTTAGGTACTTACTAACTTTGTGATACAGGGCAAATCATGTAAACCTCTATTTGCTTTAGTTTTCTCATATGTAAAAAGGGAATAATAATAGGACTTGGTTCCCAGGGTTGTTGTGAGGATTAAATGACATGATTATTATAAACCATTGTATAAATGTTACTGTATAAATGTTAGCTACTTATTAATTCACCCAAATGCTTTCAAGCCTAGAGGTGCATAACATACTCCTAAATGTATCTCAAGGCAGATTAAAATGTAAAAGCATTTGACAGCATAAGTAAAACACCAATAAAGTATAATGTTAATATGTTTTTCTAATATCAATATGCACCACTAGTAACTAAGCCTATCAAGATCAAGTGATCTTATTATCCAGTGTGTTAGCCATTTCTCTTAGATCTATATCATCTAAAATTCAACATACTCTCTATATCTTTATCCAAGTCATTGATAAAAATGTTTAACAATATGGGGTCAAGCATAGACCTCAGAGATGCTTTATTGGAAACAAGTCATATTGACCCTGAACCATTAATAGCTATTCTTTTTATCCAGCCATTCAGTAAGTTCTGAATTATTCTGATTGCATTTTTGTCTAATTATTATCCTTGAATCTCCTCCACCAGAATAATATGAGATACTTTATCAAAACCTTTGCTAAATTTGAGGCAAGACAAATCCACATCATCCTTTGGGAAAAAAATTAAAAAAATATATGAGGTTAGTATGGCATGGCTTATTCTTGATAAAGCCATACTGGCTGTTTAACTATTACCTTTATAACTTTCCCTTTTAGATATTTAGTACTTGTTAATCACTTCTTTAATGATTATGTAATCAAAATCAAGTTAATAGACCAACAATTGTTGTACTTTTCTTTCTTTCTTTCTTTCTTTCTTTCTTTCTTTCTTTCTTTCTTTCTTTCTTTCTTTCTTTCTTTCTTTCTTTCTTTCTTTCTTTTCTTTCTTTCTTTTCTTTCTTTCTTTCTTTCTTTCTTTCTTTCTTTCTTTCTTTCTTTCTTTCTTTCTTTCTTTCTTTCTTTCTTTCTTTCTTTCTTTTTTAAGTAGGGAAAGCATTTGATCTACCTTGTTTGTCCTACTGATCTTACCTTACCTCTTCTGTTTTCAATAATCTTTTAAATAACTCTAACAATGACAGCAGTAATCCACCAATTCTTTTAGAACTTGAAGATATAGTTCTTCTGATCCAGGCATTGTGAATTCATCACAGACAGCCACCATTTTTGTTTTAAAACCTCGTTAAATATCTTAGATATCAGTTCCCTGTTAGTCATTTTTCTTCTTTTTTTTTTTTTTCCAATTTCCACAGAAATTGCCTTATACTGGTTAGGCAAAAGGTATTAGAGCTAAAAGAAACTGGTTCAAGACCTTCCCTACTGACCAAAGGTCCCTAAACAAGTTGTTTAACTTCTAAGTGCTCCAGAAAACTAAGACTAAAGACTAAGTTGTGGAGAAAGTGCTGACTTGCTTTGTTAGTTTCTAGCTGCAAGTCCCCTAAATCAATGAGATTGCAATTCCAGTTCTTGTTCCTATTTCTAATGTAAAGGTCATTCTTCTTTGTAAAGAAAGCAGAAAAAAAAGAGAAATTAGAAACCTCACTTTTATTTACTTTATTGACATTTATTATAGTTGCATCCACCATTATCAAAGATTTTGTTTCTTTTTTTGATTTTTTTCTAACATATATAAGAAAACTTTATTTCTCTAACTTCCCTGCTATGCCACACACACTTTTTTTTTAAAAACAGGCTTGTATAATGTGAAAAGCAGAGTGGATAGAGCATTGGGCCTAGAGTCAGGAAACCTTGAGTTCAAATCTCACCTAACACAATTACTGGCTATGTGACCCTGGGCAAGTCACTTAACCCTATTTGCAACACTTTCCTCATTAGTAAAAGAAACTAGAGAAGGAAATTGTAAACTCCAGTATTTTTGTCAAGAAACCCTCAAATGGAGTCACATAAACTCAGAAAAAAATTAAGTAGCAAGAGGTCAGGGCTTTATACTCATTTTTCTATTTATTGTTCTGTTTCTGTTTCTGAATTGTTATTCCATTTGCTTTTTAAACCAAACTTTGGCTTAGAAAGTTATTTGTTCACTTCCTTTGTTCATAAGAAAAATCTTATTTCTTTTCCCCCCTCTATTTTTATTGGATTTATTTTCCTTCTTTCTTTCTTTCTTTCTTTCTTTCTTTCTTTCTTTCTTTCTTTCTTTCTTTCTTTCTTTCTTTCTTTCTTTCTTTCTTTCTTTCTTTCTTTCTTTCTTTCTTTCTTTCTTTCTTTCTTTCTTTCTTTCTTTCTTTCTTTCTTTCCCTCCTTCCTTCCTTCCCTCCTTCCTTCCTTCCTTCCTTCCTTCCTTCCTTCCTTCCTTCCTTCCTTCCTTCCTTCCTTGCTTCTTTCTTTCTTTCTTTCTTTTTTGAATTCAACTTTTTATTCTCAAGTATTTTCCATTTTTTCTGGTGTGACCTCTTCACCTGAAAGATTTTTTCAATTGGATTCTACCTTTATTTCCTCTGAACTCTTTGAAATCAGAATTTTGCCAAAATCTAAAGTTCATATAATATGATGTCAATATTTTCTATCTTTCTTTAAGATGAATGGTGATTCCAATCCTCTTTCTTTACACCACATTTGCTATTTCTCTTTTTGGTGCTTTCTATAGAATTTAATACACATATAAAATATTTTATATATTATATGATATATTAGTGTATATTTGTTGTTCAATAATTTTCAGTTGTGTCTGAGTCTTTATAACTGCATATGTTAGATTGTTGTATATTAAATGTTACTATAAAATGTATAGTATATTTTATATATGTGTATATTTATGTATATAAACATATACATATATTAATGTCATTTTGAATAGATTTATAAAGATACCTGGAAAAATACATGCTATCATTGTAAAGTATTCTTTTTATCTGGTCACATAGTTTTCCATTCTATATTGTAAGTCATTATTCAGAAATCCAAACATCATTCTTAAATGTTACTTTCTTACTTATCTGTTCACTTATCAATTTAGCTCTCTGCTACATATATTGCTTTAAATGTCACAGTTAGGAAAAATAAGCTATGCTTTATAGTCAACTAACAACTGTAAGAAACAGATTCTTACACAGGATTTCACAATTGTTGGTAATATTTTAAAGTTTTTTTGTTTTTTTGTTTTTTTTCCATAAAAGTGCCATGATAATTGTTATTCATTTTGATAAGCCAAGGGAAGTGCTGTTTTGAACACACTTCTCAAGAGTCAACAATCCTCTTTGCTTTTATCAGTTTAAGAAATAGCTGTCAATTGACAGCATTGGTCACCAAATATTATTACTCTTTTCTTCCTTTGCCTCTTCCTGAAAGGCCTCTGTGATTCTAATATATAATTCTTTTAAGTGTAAGCATCTTCTTTTGCCTCTGAGTTTCTAGGTCCTTTCTCTTTAGAAAGAGAATCTCTTTTTAAGTTCTACATGTAATCTATTCTTATACTCTTCACTTTTCTCTTAGATTCCATTTTATTTGGACAAGAGTAAAGTTTTCCCTCTTTTACCTCAGATCACCCTACCTTCTTTCCCCAATGAAACCCTTTTTCTGATTCCTTTAGTAATTCATCCTTCACCTTAATGACCAAGAAAGACCATCTTGACTACCTCCACTTTTTTTTTCCCAATAGCAAGATCAGATTTGAAACAAGTAATATCTCTTGACTATGAAAGAGTTTTTAAAAACTACATTTTTACTTACATGAATTACTGTACAATTTCCCCTATTAAAATGTCAGAGATTTTTAACTTTTTAATATGAATTACTTGTGGATGCGTATATTTCAACTCCATGTACCAGGTGAAAACTTTTTTGACACAAAATTATAATCTTTTGATACCAGATAATCTCACTCAAATTATTTTCCATTTTTCTATCAACAATACAGCTAGACTCAGCACACTCTCAGAGTCTCAGAGCATAGACACAGTGTAGCCATGGCTGTCCTGCTGCTGCCTCCTGCTATCTGTAGAGAAAGCTTGGTAATACCATAGGGCCAAAAAAAAGCAGATCACATTTGCTTTTTTGTTTGTTTGTTTGTTTTCTTTGATTCTTCTTTGACAAAATGAATAAAAAATTAAAGTGTGCTCTAACTATACATAGCTTCTATATGGATAAAGAGCAGACTTAAAACCCTGAGAAGACTAAAAAAACATTGTCTCCAGATAAATCCCCAAAGGGGGATATATCTGGTCCCCACATACAAGATTCTCATAGAAGAAATTAAAAAGACTCTTACAAGAGATCTAGAAATAAAATGGGGAAAGGAAAGGGAAGCTTGGCAAGAGGGTCTTGATAAGTCATCCCACTCATTTAAAGATAGAGTGGATAAAGAAACCAAATCCCTGAAAAACAGAATTAGTGAATTGGAAAAGATAAACAATTCCAAGAAAAACAGAATTAATGAATTAGAAAAAAAATAGTACTCTAAAAATAAAATTGGTGAAATGGAACAATAAATTATATAGAACAAAACAAATCACTTAAAAACTCAATTGTACAGTTACAAAAAGAAATAAAAAAGTAAATAATTCATTAAAAATCAGAATTGAACAAATGGATATGAATGACTCTAGGAGACACCAAGAATCAATCAAACAAAACCAGAAAAATAAAACAATGGGAAAAAAATGTCAAATACCTACTTGGGAAAACAACAGACCTGGAAAATAGATCTAGGAGAGACAATCTGAGAATTATTGGACTTCTTTAAACTTATGATGAAAAAAAGAACATAGACAGTATTTTCCAGGGAATTATCAAAAAGAACTGATCAGACATTATAGAAACAGAGGGTAAAATAGACATTGAAAGAATTCATTGATCACCTACTGAAAGACACCAAAATCAAAACCCCAAGAAGTATTGTGGCTAAATTCCAAAACTATCAGACCAATGAAAAAATACTATAAGCAGCTAGAAAAAATTCAAATATAGAGGAGACACAATGAGTATTACCCAGGATCTAGCAGAGTCCATGTTAAAGAATCGAACACCCTGGATTCTGATATTCCAAAAGGCAAAGGAACTTGGTATGCAGCCAAGAATAACTTACCTGGCCAGAATGAGCTTTTTTTCCCCAGGGAAGAAGATGGGCATTCAATGAAATAGGTGAATTTCATCTATTTCTGATGAAAAAAAGTGGAATTAAACAAAAAGTTTGATCTCCAAATATAGTACTCAAGAGAAACATAAAAAGGTAAAAAATAAATCTTGGGAACAATATTTCTGCTGCAAATATACATAAAGAACACTTGTATAATTTGGTTTTATAGTTATAAAAAAGAAACTAGAGGTGAAAAGGAAATTTTAGCAGAAGAAGGGGAAAGTGGGAGTACTACATCTCACAAAGAGTCAAAGGAAACCTTTTAGATCTTAGGGAAAGAAGGGAGGGATGAATACCTCCAAAAATATAGGCTTCCTAGATTAACAGAGGAGGAGGTAAACTATTTAAATAGTCCCATTTCAGAAAAAGAAATAGAATAATCTATTAATCAACTCCCCAGGAAAAAATCCCCAGGACCAGATGGATTTACATGTGAATTCTATCAAACATATAAAGAACAATTAACTCCAATGCTATATAAACTATTTGAAAAAATAGGGATTGAAAGAGTCTACCAAATTCCTTTTTTGACACAGACAAGGTATTGATACCTAAACCAGGTTGAAAACAGAGAAAGAAAATTATAGAGCAATCTTCCTAATGAATATTGATGCAAAAATCTTAAATAAAATGTTAGCAAAAAGATACAGAAAATCATCCCCAGGATAATACACCATGATCAAATAGGATTTATACCAGGAATGCAGGGCTGGTACAATATCATAAAAATTATTAACATAAATGACTATATCAATAACAAAATAAGCAAAAACCATATGATCTCAATAGATGCAGAAAAAGCATTTGATAAAATCCCACATCCATTCCTAATAAAAATACTTGAGAGTATAGGAATAAATAGCTTTTCCTTAAAATAGTCAGGAGCATCTATTTAAAACCGTCAATAAGCATCATATGTAATGGGATAAACTGAAACCAATCCCAGTAAGATCAGAAGTGAAACAAGGTTGCCCACTATTACCATTACTATTCAATATTGTATTAGAAACTATAGCTTCACCTATAAGAGTTGAGAAAGAGATTAACAGAATTAGAGTAGGTAATGAGGAAACCAACTTATCACTCTTTGCAGATGATATGATAGTATACTTGGAGAATCCCAGAGATTCTACTATAAAACTATTATAAATAATCCACAAGTTTAGCAAGGGTGCAGCATACAAAATAAATCCACATAAATCCTCAGCATTTTTATACATCACCAACAAAATCCAACAGCAAGAGATACAAAGAGAAATTCTATTCAAAATAACTGTCAATGGCATAAAATATTTGCGAATCTATCTATCAAAGGAAAGACAGGAATTATATGAGCAAAATTATAAAACACTTTCAACAGGAATAAAGTTAGATTTAAATAATTTGAAAAATATTAAGTGCTCTTGGATAGGCCAAGCAAATATAATAAAGATGACAATACTACCTAAACCAATCTATTTATTTAGTTGTATACCAATCAGACTCCCAAGAAACTATTTTAATGACCTAGAAAAAAATAACAACAAAATTCATATGGAAGAACAAAAGTTCAAGAATTTCAAGGGAACTAATGAAAAAAAAAAAAAAAAAAAACAATCAAATGAAGGCAGCTTATGTGTACCTGATCTAAAACTATATTATAAAGCATTGGTCACCAAAACCATTTGGTATGGGCTAAAAATAGACTAATTTATCAGGACAAAATAGTCAATAACTATAGCAATCTAGTGTTTGACAAACTCAAAGTTCCCAACTTTTGAGGTAAGAATTCACTATTTGACAAAAACTGCTGGGAAAACTGGAAATTAATATGGCAGAAACTAGGCATCAACTCACACTTAACACTATATACCAAGATAAGCTCAAAATGTGTCCATGATTTAGGCATAAAGAATGAGATTATAAATAAATTAGAGGAATAAAGAATAGTTTACCTCTCAGAGTTGTGGAGGACTAAAGAATTTGTAACTAAAGAAGAACTAGAGATCATTATTGATCACAAAATAGAAAATGTTGATGATATCAAATTAAAAAGCTTTTATACAAAGAAAACTAATGCAAACAAGATTAGAAGAGAAGCAATAAACTGGGAAAACATTTTTATACAGTTAAAGATTCTGATAAAGGCCTTATTTCCAAAATATATACAGAATTGATTCTAACTTATAAGAAATCAAGCCATTCTCTAATTGATAAATGGTCAAGGGATATGAACAGACAATTTTCAGATGATTAAATTGAAACTATTTCTACTCATATGAAAGGGTGTTCCAAATCACTACTATTTGATCATAGAAATGCAAATTAAGACAATTCTGAGATGCCACTATATACCTGTCAGATTGGCTAAGATGAGAGGAAAAGATAGTGACAAATGTTGGAGGGGATGCAGGAAAACTGAGACACTGATGCATTTTTGGTGGAGTTGTGAATGAATCTATCCATTCTAGAAAGCAATTTGGAATTATGCTAAAAAACAATTATCAAACTGTGCATACCCTTTGATCCAGCAGTGCTGCTAATGGACTTATATCCCAAAGAAATACTAAAGAAGGGAAAGAAACCTGTATGTGCCAAAATGTTTGTGGCAGCCCTTTTTGTAGTGGCTAGAAACTGGAAAATGAATGGATGACCATCAATTGGAGAATAGTTGGGTAAATTGTGATATATGACTGTTATGGATAATTATTGTTCTGTAAGAAATAACTAGCAGGATGTTTTCAGAGAAGCTTGGTAGAGACTTACATGAACTTATGCTGAATGAAATGAGCCAAACCAGGAGATCATTATGTACTTCAACAAAAATACTGTATGAGGATGTATTCTGATGGAAGTGGACATCTTGGACAAAGAGAAGATCTAATTCGGTTCCAATTGATCAATGATGGACAGAATCAGTTATGCCCAGAGAAGGAACATTGGGAAATGAAGGTAGACTACTTGCATTTTTGTTTTTCTTCCCAGACTATTTTTATTTTCTGAATCCAATTCTTCTTGTGTAACAAGAGAACTGTATGTATCTACACACATATTGTACCTAGGATATACTTTAATATGTTTAACATGTATAAGACTTCCTGTCATCTAGGAGAGGGAGTGGAGGGAGGAAAGGGAAAAGTTGGAACAGAAGTGAGTGCACGGGGCGATGTTGTAAAAATTACCCATCATATGTTCTGTCAATAAAAAGGTATAATTAAAAAAAAAAAAAAAAAAAAAAAAAAACATACAGCCACACTCCTACCTTCAGCATAAGTCTCCTTTTTCATCAATTTGCCCCATTCATCAATCCAAACTATCAACTAATGCAATTGCCTTCTGTAAGGATGCGGTTCCTGCAAAACAAGAGAAGGTAATTGTAAGAGCCCTTTAAATGGGCGGCACCACAGTGCTTCGGGAGATTGAGGCCCAGAAGTAATCTCTGTGGATATTAGGACTGCCTTGGGTAGGATCTTGGCCACATTGAGATAGCTTCATAATGGGTGAGTCTCTCGCTGATTGGCTGTGTGTGTAACCTCACAGGCCCTTTATAAACCCACTGCAGGCAGCAGTCGCCCTCTTTAACCAGGCGCTCTTCACCCTGGCTCCCTACCCTGGGTGGCCAAGCCAAGATGGGTAGCCAAAAGAGGTAAGGATTTTGGTAGTGAACACGTGGGCCTTCTGACCAGGGTTAGGGTTAAACGATAGATTCAAGAAATCATGGTCAGAGACCTTTGAAGGCCTTGAGGAGGCAAGCTGGGTAGAGTTCACACTGCAAAGGTCAGTGGTCAAAGGTAATCTGTTGGGCCTAGGACAGACTAGTAATAGTAACTGCCAGGAGAGCACGTTACAGCCTTCTCTTATTTCATTTATTTTGCTTTGCCAAATACTTAAAAATTCTAATTTCTCATCTTCCTCTTTCAGTCTGGAAGTGGAGTATCACATCCTTACCTACAAGTGCTGTTCCCAAAAGAATGCAAATTTTGATCAATGAAACATGCCAAAATATTTTGAGTTTACAAGCTAGGACCATGCCTAAAACTTAAATCATTCTGTTTCTCATTGAGGCAAAATAGGTCCCAGACCAAGCCTCACTGGGCCTGATTGGCCTAGAGTGAATGTAAATAGCAATTGTTTCTGTGTTTGACCAGAAACCTTGTCAGCCTCTGGTTCCTAAATCTCCCCAATTCACTCCTTCCTCCCCCACCCCGATCTTAGCATCAATATTAGTTGGAATTGAATTTTTCCTTTCTGGGTACTTTCTTGCTTGTAAAATAAAAAAATTGAATTAACTAATCCCTAAAAGATCTTTTATCTTTAGTATCCTCAATATGTTGATAAGTTTTTTTTTGTTGTTTTTTTCAGGATTAAAATCCTTGAATATGTTTATTACTAAATGGACAAAGTAATTTGTGGTTACAAAGAATGTCTTTATCTTATTAAAATCTTACAGCAAACCTTAGAGGTACTAAGGAAAATATTATTGTCCTCACTTTATAAATAGAAAAGTATAGTAAAGACAGTTTTAAAATTCTATCAAAGTTGCACATTAGTAGTAGAAGAAATACAAAACCACAAATTTAACTTCTTTTTACTTGACTTGAAAGGCATTTAAAAATGGTATTGTAAATTTATTTGATCAAAATTGGTTGTGTTTATTTTTATAAACAAGTTCCATTGAATCTAGCTATTTAATGGGGCCTTCATTGAGTTGGCTCTAGGCCTGAAAAATTTGCATCATTTGATGATTTCTAAAAGTTCCCAAAACTATTTGCTGACAATGACAAGTAACTAAATAAAAAAAAATACCCCTTTTACTAATTTATTGTTAACATTCCTATTAAAACATGAATTCCTAATTATATTCTTCCCTTTATTCTCTTCCCTACCTGTTGAAAAGGCTAGAAATTTGAAATCAATTTTTCATGCAAAATCATGCATAATATTTCCACATTAGCCATGTTGTAAAAAATAACTAAATAAACATTTGTTTCACTCTGTACTCAGAGTTCATTTGTCTTCTATCTGTAGGTGGATAGCATTTTTCATCACAAATCTTTTGAAATGTCCTGGATTATTGTATTGATCAGAGTAGTCAAGTCTTTCACTCTTGATCATTGCTACAATATCATTGTTACTCTGTACAGAGTTTTCCTGGTTCTAATCACTTCATACTGTGTCAGTTCATATAAATCATCCCATATTTTACTGAATTCATCCCTTTCATCATTTCCATCAAATTCCATCAAAATCATATATCAAAACTTTTTTTCTCTCTTTTTTTTTTTTATTCATTTTTCGAAATTATCCCCTCCCTCCCTCCACTCCCTCCCTCTGATGGCAGGTAATCCCATACATTTTACATATGTTACAATATAACCCAGATACAATATATGTGTGTAAATACCATTTTCTTGTTGCACATTAATTATTAGCTTCCGAAGGTATAAGTAACCTGAGTAGATAGACAGTAGTGCTAACAATTTACATTCGCTTCCCAGTGTTCCTTCTCTGGGTATAGTTATTTCTGTCCATCATTGATCAACTGGAAGTGAGTTAGATCTTCTTTATGTTGAAGATTTCCACTTCTATCAGAATACATCCTTGTAGCGAGCTGTCGTCTCTAGAAGCTGCTGGATCGCTCTCTGGGAAGAGATCTGCTGTGTCTACTCAAATCTCTCAGACAGATTCTTCTTCCTCTAGTGAACCGTTGTCTCCATGTAGTTGCTGTTAACTCTTGTCCTTAGAAGTGACTTCCCTTCCTGCAGAGAGCCCCGTCAAGCCTGATGCAATGCAGAGTCTTTCTCTTGAATCCTGGCTCTGAATCTCCTCCAACTCTTATCCTTCTTCAGGCCGATCTGCTCTCTGCGCCCAGTGCTGTCTCTTTTTATCCTCCCAGAGAATGGGCGTGGGATAATGCAAGGGCTTCTGGGAAGAACCACCCCAGCCAATGAGCTTGCCCCCTCTATCAAGTCAACCTGAGTTCTCACCTTGTAATTGTCCAGAAAACCTGAATTCTCACCTTGTCACCATCCAGACAACCTGAGTTCTCACTTAGTAATCCTAACATCTCCCCCTTTCTTTTGATTTAGAACATAGGACAGTCATGACCTTGAAACATAAATCCATCAATATGGGAAGTATTACAGATAATTACATAAATGACCTTGAAACATAAATCCATCAATATGGGAAGTATTACAGATAATTACATGAATTACATAAGCACATAGTAACATAGTAACGTAACACATGCTAGAAGTATATAACATAATCATAAATTGAAAATTTATAAATGTCCATAAGTCCATTGTCCATTAGTCTCATCTTGTGTGAGGAAGTCCAATGATTCCTGCTGGTTTTTAAAGTTCTTTAACAGTCTTCTTATTATCCATGCTCTTTCAGTGTCAGATGTTTCTTAGATCTTCTCCTTTATTTTGAGATCTTTCTCTTTTTCTGTCTCTCTCTGATGGACAAGGCGAATATGACTCGTTGGCACCCATCTGATTCCTTCTCCTGCTGAAGAAATACAAGCAAACCCTCTCTCCCAGGCATTTAACCTATCTAATTTCCTTCTATTTACCACTTTCTAAATCTCTTCTCATCATCTGGCAATTACATCGGAATTGTTTGCACTGGACACAGCCCTGTTGGTTTAAAAGGCCTGTATTCTCCCCAAGTGTAATCCATTTTTGCAATCTGATTGCCTTTTGGTTGACTGATTGGGTAATCCCTTTCTGCCATGTGATTGCTTTTCTGCTGGTTGATTAAATCAGAGTCCTGATTACTCTCTTTATGGTTAAATCATGAGAGTATATGGCACAAATATTTTCTTTGGAGGCATCTGTAAAGATTGTTGGTCCTTTAAGAGGAACCTTAGAAACCTTTGCTTCAAAAATCCATCGCCAATTATGTAGTAGCCGGGTAATCTTTAATGGAGATCCATGTGCAAAATTTGGAGCGGTGGCCAATAAAATTTGCCATTCTGGGATGGTCTCACAGCATACATTAATCTGTGCGTTAGTATAGAATGTGTATATTTTTTCAGGACTTATCCCAGATAATTGTATTACTCTCTTAATAGCCTTCAATAAAATCCTAGCCACAAGCACTGGGTAAGGTGTAAGGCTTTGTTCTGGTTGTGCTGGGAGGTTCACCCACTCAATCACTCTGTCTCCTTGATGAAGGACTGCTGTGGGTGCCTCTTTTGTAGCAAAAACTGATATTTCCAAGGGTTTTTGAGTGACTCTTTCAACCACATTGGATAAAGCCAGTTCAACTTCTCTCAAAGCCTTTTGTGCTTCTTTTGTAAGCTGGCGTGGTGAATTTAAAGCACTGTCTCCCCTTAAAATGTCATAGAGACAATTGTAGTGTTCACCTAATTGCTCTCCTACTAATTTCCACTCATCTGGATCCAATTCTTTTTCCAGAGAAAAAGAAGGACATATGACCTTCACAGTTCTTAAAAGTTCAGTAATCTCTTCCAAAATTATAATCAATCCTTGGCTTTTCATAACCTTGATGATGCTCTCTAAACATTTTCCTTGAACAGAAGGTGTTTGCCCCATTTCACTATAAGAGATTCCTGGGTTAGCCCTTAACAAGTTAAGTTCCTTATTTATCTATTAGCACGCTCACTTAATCTTTAACAAAGTTTCCTCGTTACTCACGGTTCTGGGTTAGAGAGACTGAGATCTGGATGGGAGGCTTTTCCACTGGAATCAGGACCGTGTCTGTCCCTGTTCGGGCACCAAATTGCAAAGGTCTGGTCTAGCTCCTCTTGTCAGGATAAGCAAAAGTCCTTGCCCCACGTTGGGCGCCAAATGTAGCGAGCTGTCGTCTCTAGAAGCTGCTGGATCGCTCTCTGGGAAGAGATCTGCTGTGTCTACTCAAATCTCTCAGACAGATTCTTCTTCCTCTAGTGAACCGTTGTCTCCATGTAGTTGCTGTTAACTCTTGTCCTTAGAAGTGACTTCCCTTCCTGCAGAGAGCCCCGTCAAGCCTGATGCAATGCAGAGTCTTTCTCTTGAATCCTGGCTCTGAATCTCCTCCAACTCTTATCCTTCTTCAGGCCGATCTGCTCTCTGCGCCCAGTGCTGTCTCTTTTTATCCTCCCAGAGAATGGGCGTGGGATAATGCAAGGGCTTCTGGGAAGAACCACCCCAGCCAATGAGCTTGCCCCCTCTATCAAGTCAACCTGAGTTCTCACCTTGTAATTGTCCAGAAAACCTGAATTCTCACCTTGTCACCATCCAGACAACCTGAGTTCTCACTTAGTAATCCTAACACATCCTCATACAGTATTGTTCTGGTTCTGCTCATTTCACTTAGCAACAGTAGATTTAAGTCTCTCCAAGCCTCTCTGCATTCCTCCTGCTGGTCATTTCTTACAGAGCAATAATATTCCATAACCTTCATATACCACAATTTACCCAACCATTCTCCAATTTATGGACATCCATTCAACTTCCAGTTTCTAGCTACAACAAAAAAAGCTGCCACAAACATTTTGGCACATACAGGTCCCTTTCCACTCTTTAGTATTTCTTTGGGATATAATCCCAAAAACAGCAATGCTGGGTCAAAGGGTATGCACAGTTTGACAACTTTTGGGGCATAGTTCCAAATTGCTCTCCAGAATGGCTGGATTCTTTCACAACTCCACCAACAATGTATCAGTGTCCCAGTTTTCCCACATCCCCTCCAACATTCATCATTATTTGTTCCTGTCATCTTAGCCAATCTGACAGGTGTGTAGTGGTATCTCAGAGTTGTCTTAATTTGCATTTCTCTGATAAGTAGTGATTTGGAATACTCTTTTATACGAGTGGATATAGTTTCAATTTCATCATCTGAGAATTGTCTGTTCATATCCCTTGACCATTTATCAATTGGAGAATGGTTTGGTTTCCTATAAATCAGGGTCAGTTCTCTATATATTTTGGAAATGAGACCTTTGTCAGAACCTTTCCTTTTAAAAATATTTTCCCAATTTGTTACTTCCCTTCTAATCTTGTTTGCATTAGTATTGTTTGTACAGAAACTTTTTAGTTTGATGTAATCAAAATCTTCTATTTTGTGATCAATAATGATCTCTAATTCTCCTCTGGTCATAAATTCCTTCCTCCTCCACAGGTCTGAGAGGTAGAGTATTCTCTGTTCCTCTAATCTATTTATGATCTCATTCTTTTTGCCTAAATCATGGACCCATTTTGATCTTATCTTGGTATATGGTGTTAAGTGTGGGTCCATATTTAATTTCTGCCATACTAATTTCCAGTTTTCCCAAAAGTTTCTTCCAAATAATGAATTTTTGTCCCCAATGTTGGTATCTTTGGGTTTGTCAAAGATTAGATTGCTATAGATGTACCCTTTTTTGTCCTTTGTATCTAATCTGTTCCACTGATCTACCGTTCTATTTCTTAGCCAGTACCAAATGGTTTTGGTGACTGCTGCTATATAATATAGCTTTAGATCAGGTACACTTAGACCACCTTCCTCTGACTTTTTTTTTTTATTACTTCCCTTGCAATTCTCGACCTTTTATTTTTCCATATGAATTTTGTTGTTATTTTTTCTAGGTCATTAAAATAGTTTCTTGGGAGTCTGATTGGTATAGCACTAAATAAATAGATTAGTTTGGGGAGTATTGTCATCTTTATTATATCCGCTTGGCCTATCCAAGAGCACTCAATGTCTTTCCAATTATTTAAATCTGACTTTATTTTTGTGGCAAGTGTTTTGTAATTTTTCTCATATAATTCCTGACTTTTCTTTGCTAGATGGATTCCCAAATACTTTATACCCTCAACATTTGTTTGGAATGGAATTTCTCTTTGTATCTCTTGCTGTTGCATTTTGTTGGTGATATATAAGAATGCTGAGGATTTATGTGGATTTATTTTGTATCCTGCCACTTTGCTAAAATTCTGAATTATTTCTAATAGCTTTTTAGCAGAGTCTTTGGGGTTCTCTAAGTATACCATCATGTCATCTGCAAAGAGTGATAGTTTGATTTCCTCATTTCCTACTCTAATTCCTTGAATCTCTTTCTCGGCTCTTATTGCCGAGGATAGCGTTTCTAGTACTATATTGAATAGTAATGGTGATAGTGGGCAACCTTGTTTACTCCTGATCTTACTGGGAAAGGTTGCAGTTTATTTCTATTGCATATTATGCTTACTGAAGGTCTTAAATATATGCTCCTGATTATTCTAAGGAATAATCCATTTATTCCTATACTCTCAAGAGTTTTTAGTAGGACTGGATGTTGGATTTTGTCAAATGCTTTTTCTGCATCTATTGAGATGATCATATGGTTTTTATTAATTTGATTATTAATATGGTCAATTATACTAATAGTTTTACTAATATTAAACTAGCCCTGCATTCCTGGTATGAATCCTACTTGATCATAGTGTATTATCCTGAGGATGATTTTCTGAAGTCTTTTTGTTAATAGCTTATTTAAGATTTTAGCATCAATATTCATTAAGGAAATTGGTCTATAATTTTCTTTCTCAGTTTTCGATCGACCTGGTTTAGGTATCAGTACCATGTCTGTGTCATAAAAGGAGTTTGGTAGGACTCCTTCATTCCCTATTTTTTTCAAATAGATTATATAGCATTGGGGCTAGTTGTTCTTTAAATGTTTGGTAGAATTCACATGTAAATCCATCTGGTCCAGGGGATTTTTTCCTGGGGAGTTGATTAATAGCTTGTTCTATTTCTTTTTCTGAAATGGCAATTTATTTCCTCCTCTGTTAATCTAGGAAGCCTATATTTTTGGAGGAAGTCATCCATTTCACTTAAGTTATCAAATTTATTGGCATAAAGTTGGGCAAAGTAACTCCTTATTATTTAATTTCCTCTTCATTGGTGGAAAGATCCCCCTTTTCATTTGTAAGACTAACAATTTCATTTTCCTCTTTCTTTTTTCTGATAGATTTACCAAAGGTTTATCTATTTTATAGGCTTTTTCATAAAACCAACTCTTAGTTTTATTTATTAATTCAATATTTTTTTTTTACTTTCAATATTATTGATTTCTCCTTTTAATTTTTGTATTTCAAGTTTAATTTTTGGTTGAGGGTTTTTAATTTGATCTTTTTCGAGCCTTTTAAGTTGCAAGCCCAATTCGTTGATCTACCCTTTCTCTATTTTCTTCAAATAAGCCTCTAAAGATATAAAATTTCCCCTTATTACTGCTTTAGCTGCATCCCACAGATTTTGTATGATGTCTCATCATTGTCATTATCTTGGGTGAAATTATTAATTGTTTCTATAATTTGCTGTTTCACCCAGTCATTCTTTAAGATGAGATTATTCAGTTTCCAATTACTTTTTAGTCTATTTATCCCTAACTTTTTTACTGAATGTAGCTTTTATTGCATTGTGGTCTGAGAAGAAGGCATTTATTATTTCTGCCTTCCTACATTTAATTTTGAGATCTTTATGTCCTAATATATGGTCAATTTTTGTATAGGATCTATGAACTGCTGAGAAGAAAGTATATTCCTTTCTATTGCCATTCAGTTTTCTCCAAAGGTCTATCATACCTAGTTTTTCTAATGTTCTATTTACTTTTTAAATTTCTTTCTTGTTTGTTTTGTGGTTTGATTTGTCTACATCTGAGAGTGCAAGGTTGAGATCTCACACTATTATAGTTTTACTGTCTGTTTCTTCTTGCAACTCTCTTAACTTTTCCTTTAGAAAGTTAGATGCTATACCACTTGGTGCATATATGTTTAGTATCGATATGGCTTCATTATTTATGCTACCTTTCAGCAGGATATAGTTTCCTTCCTTATCTCTTTTAATTAGATCAAATTCTGCTTTTGCTTGATCTGAGATAAGAATAGCTACCCCTGCTTTTTTGGCTTTACCTGAAGCATAATAGATTCTGCTCCAACCTTTTAACTTTACTCTATATGTATCTCCCTGCTTTAAGTGTGTTTTCTGTAAACAACATATTGTAGGGTTCTGATTTTTGATCCAGTCTGCTACCTGTCTCCATTTGATGGGAGCGTTCATCCCATTCACATTTACAATTAAAATTACTAATTCTGTATTTCCTGCCATCATATTATCCCCAGATTATGCTTTTTCCCTTGACCCCCCTGAACCCCTTCCCCAATATTCAATTTATAGACCACCTTTGTGACGCACAGCCCTCCATTTTGTTTAGTATCCCTCCCCCCTCCCTCCATGTCCCTTACCTTGTTCTCCTTTTCCTTTTCCCTTTTCCTCTCCCCTCCTTTTAATGAGGTGAGAGAGAATTCTCTGAAAAACAAATATGACAATTATTTACTCTTTGAGCCTTTTCTGATGAGAGCAAGATTTACACAATGATTCTCCCCCTCTCTAAATTCCCTCAGATATGGTGTAATTTCTATGCCTCTTCCTGGGATGTAGTTTCCCTCTTTTTATCACACCCTCCCCTTTTTCTGATACTACCCCCTCCATTTACTACACCCCCTCCTTTTTTTTTCTTTTATATCAGTAAAATCAAATTATCCATGCGTACTTTCTATATACCCACAACAGAGTTACAGTTCTCAAGGGTTCTGTGTACCTTTTTCTGTTTCTTTTCAGTCTTGTGGATGTAGATCAAATTTTTTGTTTAAGTCTGGTTTTTTTCTTAGAAACATATGGAATTCCTCTATTTCATTGAATGACCATCTTCTTCCATGGAAAAAGATGCTAAACTCAGCTGGGTAGTTTATTCTTGGTTGCAATCCTTGATCTTTTGCCTTATGGAATATCAGGTTCCAGGCCCTTCTATCTTTTAATGTGGAGGCAGCCAGATCTTGGGTGACCCTTATTGTGGCACCTTGGTATTTAAATTGTTTTTTTCTAGGTGCTTAAAGGATTTTCTCCTTTGTGTGGTTAATTCTGCAGCTTAGCCACAATATTCCATGGTGTTCTTTTTTTAGGGTCTATTTCAGAAGGAGTTCGATGAATTCTTTCAACATCTACTTTACCCTCTGTTTCTATTATCTCTGGACAGTTCTCTTTGATAATTTCCTGTAAAGTAGAATCTAGGCTCTTTTTTTGGTCATAGTTTTCAGGAAATCCAATGATCCGCAGATTATCTCTCCTAGATCTATTTTCCAGGTCTATAGATTTTCCCAGTAAGTATTTGACGTTGTTCTCAAACGTCTCATTTTTTTGTTTTGTTTGACTGATTCTTGGGTTCTCTGTGAATCATTCATTTCTATTTGTTCCATCCTGACTTTTAAGAAGTTATTTTCTTCTTTCACAGTTTTTAGTTCTTTTTGTAAATGCCCAATTTCGTTTTTAAATGAATTATTTTGCTCTATTGAATTTTTTCCATTTCCCTAATTTTTTTTTGAGAATTATTTTCTTTTTCCAATTCAGAAATCTTATTTTCTTGGGACTTTTTTATCTTCTCCAATTCAGAAATCCTATTTTCCTGTGATTTTTTTACCTTTTCTAATTCACTAATTTTGTTTCCCTGCATCTCCTGTGAATTCTTTATTTTTTCCAACTCCAATTTCAGGATGTTGTTATTCTCTATCATCGCTTCCCTTTCCTTTCCCCATTTTTCTTCAAACTCTCTTAACTTTTTAATAGTCTCTTCATGGAGAGAGTTATGTGATGGGGGGCAGGAATCGTTCCCCTTTAGGTTGTTATCTGCTGACTCTCTGCTGTTAACTTCCTCTGGGTTGGATTCCCGCTCTTTCTCTGTGTAGAAGGAACCTATGGTTTTTTTGGGCTTCTTGCTCATACTTAAAAATCTTTTGGAGTCTGTCCCTGGGGTAGGAAATTATTTATTTATTTCTTTACCAGATTCCTCCCAGACTGGATGGATGCAGCGGCCCCTGCACCTGAGCTAAGAGAGAGCTCTGGGAGAGAGTTCCCCACCCCCTCCCTGGAAGTGCCTCAGAGGTGACCAGCACTGCTGTGCCCTGAGGGCGCTGTGTTTTAGCGGCTTCCCTGAGGTTGAGACTGAACAGTAAAGGCGACTCAAAGCCTAGCCTATGCGTCCAGGTGGGGCATGGATGTCTGCAGCAGGTGACGTGAAAAGCCCCTGCGCTCAAACTGGGAAGTGTCTGCCAGAAACCGCAGTCCCTAGTTCAAAGGTTCCGCTTCTCTGGGACTCCAGTTCCACAGCCTCCAGCCAGCCTAGCCAGGCACTATGAGTTACTGCCCCACCCACTCTTTAATCTCTTAACTACCCCGAGGTAAAAGCCTGGATTGCCTATGTCGGCCACACCCCCGGTGCCGAGATCTGCTGAGTCACCCCTGGGATCCAGGAAGATCCAATCTAGTTTTAAATTTTAAAGTGGCTTATATTTCTCCTCTGAACTGCTGTTTTATAAGCAGAGAAGAGCTAACAGCCTGTGCCAGATTCTTTTATGTCAGTGGATTCTGTGATCCCAGAGCCCTCCCCAGAACGACTGGCGCAGTGTGCCACTACCCCACTGTCTGCATTGGCCTCTCTTGTTCCTCCCCTGGGAGCTGACCTTTCCTGCTGAAACTCCAGATTCTCTTCAGCTGGTAAGTCCTGCTTCCAGTCCTTGTGGATTCTATCAGTCCAACGCTATTTCTGAGGCTGATTAAATCTAGTTGGTTGTGAGGGAAGAAAGGAGCTTACACAGTGGCGTGTATCTTCTCCGCCATCTTGGCTCCGCCCCCCATATATCAAAACTTGTTGAGCAACTACTCTTTCAAAATTAAAGAGGAAGAACCATAAGGTCAGGAGTCAACAAAAATAACATTAAGTCTAAGAAATACTACAACTCTGAATGGCTCCAAGTTATCAGTGTTGTTACCAACTTCCCTACTTCCTGTTATACAGATCAAAAGTCCTTTACAATCTTTTTTCACAGGATGGTAAAATCTCAGAGGCCATCTATTCTAACTTCATCATTATGCAAAAGAAAATTGAGCACTAGGGAGTTTTAAGTAACTTACTGCAAGTCACACACACACACACACACACACACACACACACACACACATACACATATATATATTTATATATTTATATATAGTGACCATCAAAGTCAGCATTTGAATTATTTTTTTTAATCTAAATACATATTATGAAGGCTAAATATTACATTAAGTAAATAATGTAAACAATTTCAACTTTTTAGGCTCTTTTGAGTGATATTATTTATATGATTAACTATTATCTGATTCAAAATACTGTTAAGTTCCTCCCCCATCTTCATTGCTTATAAGGATTAACTTTATATTTGACAAGATACACATCAAAAAATGTCAATAAACCCAAAATGTGTACTGACTTTTAAATATAAGTCATTTCTATCAAGCTAGCTTTTTCTATTTAAAATAGATAACTGTCAACACAATACTACCTAAGCATCAGATTCAAGCAATTTAATTTTTTAAGTTTATAATGTTTCTTTGATTGTGATTACATATCACAAATTTATACAATTTTGTATCAATTACCGTGGAGCCGGACTAATTTTCTACATTATTATATTTTAATCATTTTCATAATTAACATTTAATTTACATCCTTTTCTCTTTTCCTTTCCATCTGCAGTATACATTTCTATTAGCTTGTCACACAGAATTTAAGCAATTTCCCTGCCAATTAAATGACATTTTATTTTTCTAACTGAATTGATTGCTTGGGAAATAGGCCCTGGAGACTGAAGTCCTGTTTGTCAAAATGCCCCCATCCCTCTTCCCATTCATGCACATAGAGCAAGCTTCTCTCATTTACCCCTATGTCATCTCTTCATCTTTTTCATGCCATATAAACAACTATATGCAAAGCACACATATTTATATAAGTATATATATACATTACATGTATATATATATATATATATATATATGCACAAAAAATATAAATAAAAAACTAAATATATTTTATAATATGCAGAGGGTTTCCCAAAAGTTCTTCAGAATACTATTTGCATGTTTGTGTTCATATAAATATACAAACATGAATACACATCTATCTATATATGTGTATATTATAATGCATATATGCACAAACATATTATTGTACATTTATGCAAGTATTTTTATAAATTTTTATAAAAGCCAAGTTAGGGGGATGGGGTGGAGGCAACATGATGAAGTAAAGCCAGAAAGCTGCTAAAGCTCTCCCAGTTTCCTTCAAAACTCACATGAAACCAAGCCTCTGAACAGACTCTCAAGGAATGAAACCACTCTGCAGCTCAAGATAGACTAGAAACACAAAAAAAGTCAGTCTCACTGGGGTGAAAAGGGTGTTCATTCCAGCTCAGAGAGACTCTGGAAAAGGAGGAGAAAGGGTCTTGATCACAGTAAATCAGCAAGGAATACTCACAGTCTTGTTTCAGTAGAGAAGCAAATCAATGGGGCAGCTTCCAGTTCCAGCTAATAAGACAACCTCTGAGAAACCAGGCTATCACCTGTAAAAAACAGAAAAATATATCTCATGCAAACACAAGGGGCTAATGTGCTCAAAAAGTTCAGAACTGCAGAGGAAACTTGAAACAGTGCCCTTTTTGTACCAGAAGTAGAGCTCAACCATAAAAATAAAATGAAAAAAATAAAAAAGAGGAAATACCAAAAGAAAAGGAAAGAAAATGAACAAGAAACAGAAAAGAACCTTGGCCATAGAAAGCTACTATGTTGACAGGGGATACTAGAAAACAAACTCAGAAGAGGACAAAATATGCACAGAAGAAATCCCAAAGAGAGAGATGAGTTAGTCTTAAGACCAAAAAGTCTACTTAGGAATGCTCATAAAAGACTCTGAAAGGCAAAAAAGGCGAAAATAGAAGAAAAAATGGAAAAGGGAATAAGAGTTATGCATGACAGAGTCAACAATTCGGAAAAAAAGGAGAAAAAATTGTCTGAAGAAAACAATTCCTTAAAAAGTAGAATTAACCAAATGAAAAGGGGGATTCAAAAGCTAACTGAAGAAAATTACACATTAAAAAACTACAATAGGACAAAAGGAAATGAATGACTGTGTGATACAACAAGAGTCAATCAAATAAATTGAAAAGAATGAAAAAAAAAATGGAAGAAAATGTGAAATACCACACTGGAAAATAGATCAAGAAGAGACAATTTTAAAATTACTGGCCTACCTGAATGTCATATATATATATATATATGTAATTTAAAAGTTAAACATCCCTAGATGGGAAAAATATATATCTAACTCTTGGGAACTGTATCTGTCACTGGGGCAGAGAAAGTGGGATATCACAGGAACTGAAGGTGTGGTTGGGATTGGACTTTGATGTGATGTGTCAAAAGAAAAAGATATTAAGAACTGGGAAAAGGCCTGTACTTGAAAAAGATGAAAAGAGAGGTATAATGTGACAATTTGTTTACATGAAGATGTGCAAAAAACTTATTACAATCTAGGGAAAGAAGGGAGGGGGATGAGTATAACCTGAAACTTGATCTTATCAGTTTTAGTTCCAAGAAGAAATAACTTAATCATTCAATTATGTATAGAAATTTATCTAACCCTATAAAGAAGTAGGAGGAGAAAGAGGAAAGAAAAGGGAGGGGCAGAATTAGAAGGGAGGGCAGAAAGTAGGGAAAAGAGGTAATGGGGAGGGACAATAGAATAGTGAATGGAGTGAGTTTAAAAAACAGTACTAAGAGAAGGGAGAGGGATGATAGTAGATAAGGTAATAGTAGATGGGGTGAGTTAAAAAAAAAACTACTAAGGACAGGATGGAATGAGAGAACAAAATTATATACAGGGGAGAAAACAAATCACAGAAACAGTATGTAATTTCATCTAAAAGAATGACACCAAAGAGACAACATACCAAAATCTATAGGATGCAATCAAAGCAGTTCTTAGGGGAAATTTTATATCTCTAAATTGCTACTTGAATAAAATAGAGAAAAAGGAGATCAATAAGTTGGGCATGCAACCAAATAAAGTAGAAAAAGTACAAATTTAAAAACCACAGTTAAATACCAAATTAGAAATTTTGAAACTCAAAGGAGAAATTAATAAAATTGAAACTAAGAAAACTATTGAACTAATAAAACTTAGAATTGGATTTATGAAAAAAAAAACAATAAAATATATGAACTTTTAGTAAATTAGATTAGAAAAAGGAAAGGGAAAAAGAAAATAATCACCAGCATCAAAAATAAAAAGGATGAACTTATCAACAATGACAAAGTAATTAAAGCAATAATTAGGAGATATTTTGTCTAACTATATGACAGCAAGTATGATAATCTAATTGAAATGGATGAATATTTACAAAAATATAAATTGCCCGTATTAACAGAAGAGGAAATAAATCACTTTAATATTCTATTTTAGAAAAAGAAAGTAAGCAAGCCATTACTGAACTCCCTAAGAAAAAATCTCCAGGGCCAGATAGATTCACAAGTGAATTCTATCAAACATTTAAAGAATAATTAATTACAATACTATATAAACTATTTAGAAAAAATAGCTAGAGAATAAGTACTACAAAATTCCTTCTATGATACAAATATGGTACTGATACTTAAACCAGGTACTTAAACAGAGAAAGAAAATTACAGGCCAATTTCCATAATGAATATTGATGCAAATATTTTAAACAAAATATTAACAAAAAATTACAGCAAATTATCAGCAGGATAATATCCTTTGACAAAGCATGATTTATGCCAGGAATACAAAGTTGGTTCAATACCAGGAAAACTATTAGCATAATTAACCATATCAGTAACAAAAGGGACAGAAATCATAGGATAATCTTAATACAGAAAAACTTTTGACAAAATATAACACCATTTTCTATTAAAAACATTAAAGAACATAGGAATAAAGGAAATTATCCTTAAAATCATAAGCAGTATCTATTTAAAATCAATAACAAGAGTATAATTTTTTCTTAGCGATTCATGGAACCTATACAAAAATCAACTATGTATTAGGTTATAAAAACCTCAAAATCAAATGTAGAAAGGAAAAAATAGTAAATGCATTTTTCCAGATCATGATGCAATAAAAATCACATGCAATGAAAGGCCAGGGGAAAATAGACCAAAAATTAATTGAAAACTAAATTAATCTAATCGTAAAGAATTAATGGGTAAAAAATAAATCATAGACACAATTGATAACTTCATCTAAGAGAATGACAATAAGGATACACCATATCAAAATTTCTGGTATGAAGCAAAAGCAATTATTAGGGGAAATTTCATATTTTTAGATGGTTGCTTGCATAAAATAGAGAAAAAAAAGAGCAATGAATTGGGCTTGCAACTAAAAAGTGAGAAAAAGAACAAATTAAAACCCCTCAATTAAATACCAAATTTGAAATTCTGAAAATAAAAGGGGAGATTAATAAAAACAAAAGTAAGATAACTATTTTTAGAGAGAACTCTGGAGAAGTATATTTGAAACAAAGTATGAACTCAGTGCAATTGATAAGACAATGATTGTCTAGTTTAGCATGGTGATTAACAGTTTTCTAGTTCAGTATGATTGATTTAATCCTTCAACAAGGTGTAACTCAGTGGAATTGAGATAATGATTATCTCATGAATAATAATAATTATAATAATATATTATAATAATAATATACTATTATATATATTATATAACATGTAATAATGTAATATTATATATAATATAATATACAATAATTATAATAATAATTATTATTATTATCTCATGAATAATAATCTAATGAAATGAGGAATTTCCACAAAAAATATAGATTTCCCAGGTTAACAGAATAGGAAGTAAATTATGTAAATAGTCCCATCTTAGAAAAAATAAACAGAACAGAAAAGGAAATGAATTATTTAAATAGTCTCATTTTAGAAAAAGAAATATAACAAGGTATTAATCAACTCTAAGAAAAAATCTTCAGGGCCAGATGGATTTACATGTGAATCTACCAAACATTTAAAGAACAATTAATTTCAATACTATATAAACTATTTGCAAAAATAGGGGAAAAAGGACTTCTATCAAATTTGTTTTATGACATAGATAAAATGCTTATGCTTAAACCAGGTAGAATCAAAACAGAAAACAGACCAATTTCCCTAATGACTATTGATCCAAAAATATTAAATAAAATAATAGCAAGAGGATTATAGAAAGTCATCCTCAGCATAATACACTATGACCAAAAAAAGATCTATATCAGTGATGAAGGGCAGGTTCAATATTAGCAAAACTATTAGCATAATTGATTATATCAATAACCAAACTAATCAAAATAATATGATTATCTCAATAGAATCAGAAAAAGCATTTGATAAAATCTAACATCCATTCCAATTAAAAACACTAGAGAATATAGGAATAAATGGACTTTTCCTTAAAATGATCAGTAGAATCTATTTAAAACCATAAGCATGCATCATATGTAATGGGGACAAACTAGAACCATTCCCAAAAAGATCAGGGTTGAAACAAGGTTGACCACTATCACCATCACTATTCAACATTGTATTAGAAATGTTAGTTTTAATAAAAGGAAAAGAAAAATAGATTAAAGAATTAGAATAGATAATGAGGAAACCACATTATCACTCTTTGCAGACAATATGATGGTATTCTTAGAAAACACTAGAGAATCAAGTAAAAACCTACTAGAAACAGTTCACAATTTAAGCAAGGTTGTAGGATACAAAATAAATCCACATAAATTATTAGGTTTTTTTTTTATATATTACTGACAAAGTCCATCAGCAAAAGATAAAAGGAGAAATTCCATTCAAAATAACTGTTGATAATATAAAATATTTGGGAAGCTATCTGCCAAGGGAACATCAGGAACTATATGGACAAAACTACAAGACACTTTCAACACAAATAAAGTCAGATCTAATTACTTGGGAAAATATCAAGTGTTCATGGCTAGGCTGAATATAATAAAAATGACAATACTATTTAAATTAATCTATTTATTTTGTGCCATACCAAACAAACTCCCAATAAGTTATTTTACAAATCTAGAAAAAAATGACAAATTTTATCTGGAAGAAGAAAAGATCTAGAATTTCAAGGGAATTAATGAAAACAATGCCAATGAAGATGGCCTAGCTGTGCCAGAATTAAAACTATATTATAAAGCAGCATTCATAAAAACCATTTGGTACTAGATAAGAAATAGAGTAGTTGATCAGTGAAATAGGTTAGATTCACAGGACAAAATAGTCAATAACTATATCAATATAGTGTTTGATAAACCCAAAGATCCCAACTTTTGGGATAAGAACTCACTATTTGACAAAAACTGCTGGGAAAATTGGAAACTGGTATGGCAGAAACTAGGCAATGACTTACCCTTAACACCATATACCAAGATAAGGTTGAAATCATTATAGTTCATGATTTAGACATAAAGAATGATATTATAAGCAAATTAGAAGAACATAGGATAGCTTATCTCTCAGATCTGTGGAGAAGGAAGGAATTTGTGACCAAAGAAGATTTGGAACTCATTATTGAACACCAAATAGATAATTTTGATTATGTTAATTTAAAAAGTTTTTATACAAACCAAACTAATGCAGACAGGATTACAAAGGAAGCAATAAATTGGAAAAACATTTTCTACATTTAAGGATTCTGATAAAGGCCTCATTTCTAAAATCTATAGAGAATTGACTTAAATTTATAAGAAATCAATCCATTCTGCAATTAATAAATGGTCAAAGGATATGAACAGACATTTTTCAGATGAAGAAATTATAAGCATTTCTAATCATATAAAAAGGTACTCTAAATCACTATTGATTAGAGAATTGCAAATTATGACAACACTGAGATACCACTACACACTTGTCAGATTTGCTAAGATGACAAGAAAAAAAAAATAATGATGAATGTTGGAGGGGATGTGAGAAAACTAGGACACTAATAAATTGTTGGTGTAATTTTGAATGGATCTAGCCATTCAGGAGAACAATTTGGAATTATGATCAAAAAATTATCAAACTGTCCCTACCTTTTGATCCAGCAGTGTTTCTATTGAGCTTGTATCCCAAAGAGATCTTAAAGGAAGGAAGGAAAGGAGCCCACATGTTCAAAAGTGTTTGTGGCAGCCCTCTTTGTAGTAAAAGACTGGAAACTGAGTGGATGCCCATCAATTGGAGAATAGAATAAGTTATGGTGTATGAATGTTATGTAATATTATTGTTATATAAGAAATGATCAGAAAGATGATTTTAGAGAGGTCTGGAGAGACTTACATGAACTGATGCTAAGTGAAATGGACAAAAACAGGAGATCATTATACATGTCAATAACACGATAATACTATGATCAATTCTGATGGATATGACTTTTTCCAGCAATGAGATGATTGAAGCCAGTTCCAATGATCTTGCGATTAAGAGAGCCATCTACACTCAGAGAGAGGACTGTGAGAACTGAGTGTGCATCATAACATAGCATTTTCATTATTTTTATAGATGTTTGCTTGCATTTTGTTTGCTTTCTCATTTTTTTCCTTTTTGATCTGACTTCTTGTGCAGCAAGATTACTATATAAATATGTACACATGCATTGGTTTTAACATATATTTTAACATGGTTAACATATATTGGATTACTTGCATTGAGGGGCTGTGTTGGGGAGATGGAGAGGAAAACACAAGGTTTTATAAGGATCAATGTTGAAAAATTATCCATGAATATCTTCAGTAAATAAAATGCTTTGATTAAAAAAAAAAATGTCCCTATAGAGCTAGTGTGCTAAAGCAATAGAGTCCTGGTTTGTTTTATGTACAGAACATATGCAGGATTGGGCCCAGAACTAGAGGAGACTCCCTTCCTGGTTCCACAGACCTTCTGCTAATCTTTCAAATCTTCTTTGTTGTATGCATACAAATGGGTGAATTCAATGAGTTCCTCTTTCAACACTCAAAACTATTTTGTAATCAGCATGTGATTTTTTTTTAATGTACTTTGTTTTCCTAGTGTAAATGATTAGGCCTATCTCTTCCAAATGCATTTGAATTTCATTGATGGGGCTTTACAATGTTGCAGAGGTTGATACAATAATCAGATTTACAAAAGTCTCCAAGCAATTCTTTAATTTGGATGTTATCAAACTCAACTATGACACCAATGAGCACCTCAGGTAATATTGATTTTCCAGCAATTCAAAGAACAAAATTCTATCTATTAGCAAATATGTAATTTAGTTTTGTATTTAACACGTGGATAACAGGTGTATTTTTAAGGTTGTCTTTTGTTCCATTTAATCCAATGTGAATTTGTCAACAAAAAAGAATTAGAAATATATATATATATATATATATATATATTCTATATCTATCATTTCCAGATGTTGCAATCTGTCATAAAAATGATTTTTAAAAGCTATCTAATTTTTCAAGTTTTTCATCAAGAACCATTCAAATAAAGATTTTATAAAAATGAGAAAAAGAACCTGCAATGTTATGATGCTAGAAACATATCATACCAGCTCAGCAGAGCAGATTGTCAAATTTTCATTATGAGTTTTTTATACCTCATAAAATAACAAAATGCTAGCCCTCTTTGTGGTGGCCAGAAACTGGAAACTACATGGATGCCCATCAATTGGAGATTGGCTAAATAAATTGTGGTATATGACTATTATGGAATATTATTGTTGTGTAAGAATGACCAACAGGATGATTTCAGAAGGGCCTGGAGAGACTTACATGAACTGATACTGAGTGAAATGAGCAGGACCAGGAGATCATTATATACTTCAACAACAATACTGTATGATGATCAATTCTGATGGACGTGGCCCTCTCCAACAATGAGATGAACCAAATCAGTTCCAGAGCAGTAATGAACTGAACCAGTTACACTCAGCGAAAGAACTCTGGGAGATGACTATGAACCACTACATAGAATTTCCAATCCCTCTAATTTTGGATTTCCTTCACAGACTAAATGAACACTATTTCAAAGTCCGATTCTTTTTGTTCAGCAAAACAACTGTCTTGTCACGTATACATATATTGTATTTAATTTATAATCTAACATATTTAACATGTATTGGTCAACCTGCCATCTGGGGGGGAGGGGAAAAATTGGAACAAATGGTTTGGCAATTCTCAATGTTGTAAAATTACCCATGCAAATATCTGGTAAATAAAAACTATTAAAACAATTTTTAAAAAAAGAAAAGAAAAAAAGAAATTCAATAATTTGTAGATTAAAACAAAAACATGGAAGTAATAGAAAAAGAAATCAAATTTAAAATAAATGCAAAATGCATAAAAAATAATTTAAAAAATAATAAAATGCTACAAATTATTGCTTAATTTGCTGGGGCTTTTTATTATGTAGATTAGGAAAATGATGTAGAAAAAGTTAATAATGCAGGTTAAACTTAGAGTGTAGTATATTTACAATTTCCCCAAAAGCAGATTGTGAAACATTTACAAATATGTAGGATGTTACAGGCCAGAACTCTGTACTTAAAACAAGGATTCTTGTAAGATGCTAACTCAATGGAATTGATAAAAACAATAATTATCTAGTTTATCATGGTGATTAACAGTTAATTAGTTTAGTATATGTACTTAGTACTTAATATAGTTCTACAAGATTCACACCTATGATAATGTAATTATAAGAGAGAATATAAGTGGGGATAAACTCAACCAGAGTCAGAGCCAGAGAAGAGAAGGGGACTGAAGGCAGGAGTTTAAACTCTCAGAACCAAGGAAAGACAGATTCATTCCATTGTCTACCTTTGTGGTGGCTGGTGGCTAAAGCATAAGCCCTGGAACTCAGAGAGATTCATTCATCCCATCTCACATTACTGTGGTGGCAGGGCTCTCCTCCTTAGCTTCTCTACTGAAATGAATTCTCCAGAAGGCATCTAAGAAAGCTATTCCAGGCCCCAGGCAAGGAAACTAGATTGTGAAGGAAATAATAAAGGATTTGGACTTTATCATCTGGCTATTCTTCTGGTGATTAATCTGCTGAAAGAAAGATTGCTCCAAGACTCCAGAAAACCAATAAGAACATTACAGTAGGGCAGTAATTTCTGATGTTATTTTCACCATTTGTTTGGTCACTAGTATCTATAATCAAATTTTCATTTTTTTTTAATATTCCTTTCTGAGATATTGTAAAAATTGACTCCCAAACACCTTTAAAATTATGCTACTTCTAGTATAAATTTACTTTACAGATATGTTGTATGCTCCATTTTTTAATTTAATTTAGTAATCCAGGTAATTGTTATTCATTTCTTCAATAATTAAATATATATATATATATAATTTTTTTTATTATATTGACATTCTTATACCCAATTTTGGATATAGCTTTTATTGCACTATTATCAATAAAAGATGTGTCTGATATTTCTGCTTTTCTGCATTTTTGTCAGTTTATGCCCTAGAAATAAGTCAGTTTTTATAAAAATGCTAAACTCAAATGAGAAATATGTATGATTTTTCCATTTCTATTTAGTTGTCACCTGCAGGTAATGATACAGAACTTTTACAAAGTTCTTTTAATATACTTCACTTCTTGAATAGAACAACAAGAAAATGGGGCAGAGCCAAGATGGCAGAGAAGATACACAAGATTTTATGAGCTCCCTTCTTCCCTCAATACAAATTAGTTAAATCAGCCTCAAAAATAACGCTGGACTGATAGAAACCACCAGGACTGGAAGCACGGCTTACCAGCTGAAGAGAGTCTGGAGTTTCAACAGAAAAGGTTGGTTCCCAGGGTAGGAAAAAAAAAAAAAAGGCCAGCACAGACAGGGTTAGGTGCTAGCACACTGCACCCATCGAGCTGGGGAGAACTCTGGGATCAGAGAAGCCACTGAGATAGAAGAATCTGGCACAGGCTGTTAGCTCTTCTCTGCTTATAAACCAGCAGTTCAGAAGAGAAATCAAGCCACTTTAAAATATAAAGCCAGATCCTAGAATCACCCCAATCCAGAAGTGACCTAACAGATCTCGGCACGGCTGTGAAGCCTCCATCTGCTGTCTGGGGCTTCACCTTGGGGTAGTTAAGAGCTTGAAAAGCGGGGACACAGCCCAAGGCAACATATAATTCACATAGTGCTTGGCTCAGCTAGAGGCTGTGGAACTCAGCCTCCAAAGTCCCAGAGAAGAGGAATCTTTGAAATAGGAACCACGGTTTCTGGGCAGACACTTCCAGTTTGAGCGCAGGGGCTTTTCACATCATCTGCTGATATCCACGCCCCACAGGACGCATTGGCTGGGCTTTGTGTCAACTTTATTGTTTAGTCTTAAACCTCAGGGAAGTCTCTAGGACACACAGCGGGGTCCTTCACTGGGCAACTCTCACAGCATAGCCGCAACCGTACTAATCACCTCTGAGACACTTCCAGGGAGGGGGAGGGGGACTCTCTCCCAGAGCTCTCTCTTAGCTCAGGCACAGGAGCCACTGCATCCATCTGGTCTGGGAGGAAGCTGGTAAAGAAATAAATAATTTCTTACCCCAAGAACTGACCCAAAAGATTTTTAAAATATGAGTAAAAAGCAAAAGAGAACTATTGATTCCTTCTACACAGAGAAAGATCAGGTTTCCAATCCCGAGGAAGTTAATAGCAGAGAGTCAGCAGATAACAGTCTAAAGGGGAACAATACCTGCCCCCCATCATATAAGTCTCTCCTAGAAGAGACTATTAAAAAATTAAGAGAGTTTGAAGAAAAATTGGGAAAGGAAAGAGAAGCTATGATAGAGAATAACAATGTTCTGAAATTTGAGTTGGAAAAAATAAAGAATTCACAGGAGATTCAGGGAAACAAAATTTGTGAATTAGAAAAGGTTAAAAAATCACAGGAAAGTAGGATTTCTGAACTGGAAAAGATAAAAAATTCTCAAGAAAGTAGGATTTCTGAATTGGAAAAGATAAAAAAGTCTCAAGGAAGTAAGATTTCTGAATTGGAAAAAGAAAATAAATCTCTAAAAAAAAATTAGGGAAATGGAAAAAAATTCAATAGAGCAAAATAATTCATTTAAAAACTCAATTGGGCATATACAAAAAGAACTAAAATGAAGAAATGTGAATGAAGAAAATATCTCCTTAAAAATCAGGACAGAACAAATAGAAATGAAGGATTCATTGAGAACCCAAGAATCAGTCAAACAAAACAAAACAAAAAACAAAAAACAAAAAACAAAACAAAAAAAAAAGAAAAGCTGCAGAATAATGTCAAATAATTACTGGGAAAATCTATAGACCTGGAAAATAGATCTAGGAGAGATAATCTGAGGATCATTGGACTTCCCGAAAAGTATGACCAAAAAAAGAGCCTACATTCTATTTTACAAGAAATCATCAAATAGAACTGTCGAGAGATAATAGAAACAGAAGGGAAAATAGACGTGGAAAGAATTCATCAAACACCTTCTGGAAAAGACCCAAAAAAAAAAAAAAAACTACATGGAATATTGTGGCTAAGCTGCTGAGTTACCACACAAAGGAGAAAATCCTGCAAGCATCTAGAAAAAAAAAATTCAAATATCAAGGGGCCACAATAAGGGTCACTCAAGATCTGGCTGCCTCCACATTAAAAGATCGAAGGGCCTGGAACCTGATATTCCGAAAGGCAAAAGATCAAGGATTGCAACCAAGAATAAACTACCCAGCTAAGTTTAGCATTTTCTTCCATGGAAGAAGATGGTCATTCAATGAAACAGAGGAATTCCATTTGTTTCTAAGAAAAAAACCATACTTAAACAAAAAATTTGAATTACATCCACAAGACTGAAGAGAAACAGAAAAAGGTACACAGAACCCTTGAGAACTGTATCTCTGTTGTGGATATATAGAAATTTTGCAAGGATAATTTGATTTTACTGATATAAAACAGGGGGGGAGTAGTAAAGCGAAGGGACTCTGCTAAAAAGCTATTAGAAATAATTCACAACTTTAGCAAAGTTGCTGGATACAAAATAAATGCACATAAATCCTCAACATTTTTTATATCACCAACAGAATGAAACAGTAAGAGATACAAAGAGAAATTCCATTCCAAACAAATGTTGAGAGTATAAAATATTTCGGATTTCATCTACCAAAGAAAAGTCAGGAATTATATGAGCAAAATTACAAAACACTTGCCACAAAAAAATAAAGTCAGATTTAAATAATTGGAAAGACATTCAGTGCTCTTGGATAGGCCGAGCGAATATAATAAAGATGACAATACTCCCCAAACTAATGTATTTATTTAGTGCTATACTAATCAGACTCCCAAGAAACTAGTTTAATGACCTAGAAAAAATAACAACAAAATTCATATGGAAGAATAAAAGGTCGAGAATTTCAAGGGAACTAATGAAAAAAAAAGTCAGATGAAGGTGGTCTAGGTGTACCTGATCTAAAGCTATATTATATAGCAGCAGTCACTAAAACCATTTGGTATTGGCTAAGAAATAGACCAGTAGATCAGTGGAACAGATTTGATACAAAGGACAAAAATGAGTACATCTATAGCAATCTAGTCTTTGACAAACCCAAAGATACCAACATTAGGGATAAAAATTCATTATTTGGAAAAAACTGTTGGGAAAATGAAATTAGTATGGCAGAAATTAGATATGGATCCACACTTAACACTTAACACCATATACCAAGATAAAATCAAAATGGGTCCATGACTTGGCATAAAGAATGAGATCATAAATAGATTAGAGGAACAGAGAATAGTCTACCTCTCAGACCTGTGGAGGAGGAAGGAATTTATGACCAGAGGAGAACTAGAGATCATTATTGGTCACAAAATAGAAGATTTTGATTACATCAAACTAAAAAGTTTCTGTACAAACAATACTAATGCAAACAAGATTAGAAGGGAAGTAACAAAATATTTTTAAAGTTAAAGGTTCTGATAAAGGTCTCATTTCCAAAATATATAGAGAACTGACCCTAATTTATAAGAAATCAAACCATTCTCCAATTGATAAATGGTCAATGGATATGAACAGACAATTCTCAGATGATGAAATTGAAATTATATCCACTCATATGAAAGAGTGTTCCAAATCACTACTGATCAGAGAAATGCAAATTAAGACAACTCTGAGATACCACTACACACCTGTCAGATTGGCTAAGATGACAGGAACAAATAATGATGAATGTTGGAGGGGATGTGGGAAAACTGGGACACTAATACATTGTTGGTGGTGTTGTGAAAGAATCCAGCCATTCTGGAGAGCAGTTTGGAACTATACCCAAAAAGTTATCAAACTTTGCATACCCTTTGATCCAGCATTGCTGCTATTAAGCTTATATCCCAAAGAAATACTGAGGAGGGGAAAGGGACCTGTTTGTGCCAACATGTTTGTAGCAGCTCTTTTTGTAGTGGCTAGAACCTGGAAGATGAATGGATGCCCATCAATTGGAGAATGGTTGGGTAAATTATGGTATGAAAGTTATGGAATATTATTGCTCTGTAAGAAATGACCAGCAGGAGGAATACAGAGAGGCTTGGAGAGACTTATATCAACTGATGCTGAGTGAAATGAATAGAACCAGAAGATCACTGTACTTCAATGTTGTATGAAGATGTATTCTGATGGAAGTGGATATCTTCAACATAAAGCAGATCCAACTCACTTCCAGTTGATCAATGATGGACAGAAACAACTACACTCAGAGAAGGAATACTGGGAAGTGAATGTAAATTGTTAGCACTACTGTCTATCTACCCAGGTTACTTATACCTTCGGAATCTAATACTTAATGTGTAACAAGAAAATGGTATTTACACACATATATTGTATCTAGGTTATATTGTAACACATGTAAAATATATGGGATTGCCTGTCATCAAGGGGAGGGAGTAGAAGGAGGGAGGGGATAATTTGGAAAAATGAATACAAGGGATAATGTTATAAAAATTACTCATGCATATATACTATCAAAAAATTATAAACTAAATTTAAACAAAGAACAACAAGAACATTTTACACAGCAACAAGGTTATACAATGATCAGTCTGGTGGATGTGGCTCTTTTCAACAATGAGGTGATTCAGGCTAGCTCCAATGGAGCAAACTATCTGCACCTAAAAAGAGGACTGTGGGAATTGGATATGGATCACAACATAATATTTTCACTTTTTTGTTGTTTTTGTTTTCTTGAATTTTATTTAATTTCTCATTTTTTCCCTTTGTGGTCTGATTTTTCTTGTGCAGTAGATAATTGTAGAAATTTATATAGAAGAACTGCACATGTTTAACATATATTGAATTACATGCTATCTAGGGTAGAGAAAGGGGAGAAAGGAGGGAAAACAAAAACTTGGAATACAAGGTTTTGCAAAGGTGAATGATTAAAACTATCTATGTATATGTTTTGAAAATAGAAAGCTTATATATATATATATATATATATATATATATATTCTTGCTTATTTTTTGTTTTCAATTTTTTTGCCAAATTATTACAAGTATAAATTGAGGTCACCT
This sequence comes from Sminthopsis crassicaudata, assembly GCF_048593235.1. Taxonomy (NCBI): domain Eukaryota; kingdom Metazoa; phylum Chordata; class Mammalia; order Dasyuromorphia; family Dasyuridae; genus Sminthopsis; species Sminthopsis crassicaudata. The sequence continues at coordinate 186,250,879 of NC_133617.1, read as the reverse complement.
GCTGTGACATTTTCATAATCTATTTATTCCTATAACTTGTTTAACTTTTTATTTATTATTGAGAAATTATTATTAAAAAACTATTTCATTCAGAGAATATATGTTAAGCAGTGAGTTAAATCCATTTTTTCTAACATTTTTCAATAATATATAGTTTCTCTGTTTATTATCTTTTTGACATTAAGGCTACTTTTTATTGTGTCATATGAATTAAGGATAGCTACCTGATTTTTTAAGTTGAAGCACAGCATAACTGAAGTAGTAATTTGAACTCTAATTATTTCTGCTTCCAATTTGTTTCTTGTAAACAACATATTTTGGAATTCTGCTTTAAAAAAATTCTCCTATCCTCTTTTTGATAATTCATTCTCTTCATATTTATAATTTTGATTGTAAATGTAGTACTTTCTTCCATTCTATCCTCATACAATCCAATCTTCTTTTCCCTTCCTCTACAGTTTCCCTTAACAAAAGAGATAATTGTAAAACAGGCATATTTTCAGCAATTTATGTTTGATAGAATCATCTTCCACTCCTTTGCTTCTTCTAACATAGAATTATAT